>NC_064284.1:45766359-45799030 GCF_019186545.1 Solanum stenotomum
TCTTCAGTTCGATGTTATCAAAAGCAAAAAGCACAAAAAAGTTCTAAGGTCCTTAAGCTTTAACGAAAAATGCACAAAGGGAGGGAAACATACAAATATATACATACTTAGTCCAACATTAGTAATTATAAGCATGGAATGAATGACAAGTATAGTGTTGCCATTAACAAGAAAAAGTATACCTTGGAAACTCGATGATGTAACAAACTCAATAACTACACCAACACAATTTAAACTCAAACAATCGATAAATATATTTCACTAACTCGTAATTGAAATTACAAAGGAGTTTAAGAACTAAAAGGGAAATTGAAGAACATAGATAGAAGAAAGGAGATGAAAAGCAGAACTCGGAGAAAGGGATGAGAGAACTAGACATTTTTCTCAACAACTTTCATAAACTGTTCTTTCTCATCCGTCATCCTTTTAGCTAGTTGTTAAGTGGGCCTGAGTCCCAAATGAGCCTATGCAAAGGCCTTCCAGTTTTATTGCTTCTTCTTGGCCCAATAACTAGTTGTGTGAAATCCGTGTGGGTATTGACATTGGATTGAGGCTTGTTCATAACAGATGATGACACTGAAATGCACATTAAGTTTCAAATACATTAAAAGTGATTTATAAGTTTAAAGCGAACCCCAACTTTTGACTTTTGCCATTTTTTTGTGTAATTTTTCAGGTTTAAAAAAGTTCTTAAAGGCACTTCTTTTTGTGTTATCCGAACACTTACAATATTTAAAAAAAAAAGTCACTAAAAATAAATCAATCTGAACCCCTTTTTAAGTGTTTTATTACCTTAGAATCCGAAATTCATCTGTTTATTTCCCAAATACTAAGCTGAAAGTGTTGGGCCAAGTCCAATTCCAACAGCATTAGGACTTGATTACTTTAATAAAGATAGCCATCAGATGTATTTTCAGATGGACATTCCTTTATATTTTAGGATTATTTTGCAATTTTTTTTGGCCTTAAGTGAAAATATAAGGATACTAAAAAAAAAAAATGCAAACATCAACGGTAAAAAAGACAGTTTAATTGCTCTCCTTTTTAAATTGTGAGATTGTATTATATAAATTCTTCAATTCATGATGCATGCATATGGCTAAAGCTTAGTTTATAATCATAAAGTACTTGTATAGCATGAGTTCATGTCAAAATTATTGGAAATATGTAATTATGGTCAATAAGATCAATAATGATAAAAAAATCTTAATATCAATTGAAACCTTAACAAAATCCCGAACCCCTAGAATTCCATTGATGAATTTCTCACATACCTTGATGAACCCTAGATTTGGAATTGAAAGAGGAGACTTGAAGCTTGAATAACCCTAGGCCCATGTATGGTACTCTCTTCTAAGGACTGTATTGGTTGTCCTTCAAATAATTACTAGAAATCCACATCTCTGACCAAGAACCACGAACCACGAACCGTCGATCAAACCACGAGCCATATACACACCTCGTATATTGATCCTCAACCTTAAGCCTGGACCCTCATACTACGAACCCTTGATGCCATGTACGGTCCATACATCCTTTGACAGGCCGTACTGGCTACACATAGTACACTCACTAGAGACTTGGCTTTTCTGAAGGTTAACTACGAACCAATAACGTAACTATGAGTCATTCGTGTAACTCAAGGTACCAAAATCCCACTAAGTTTGGAGTTCAGTCCACGAGACCAACTACGGCTCGTGTAGCCCTTCATGGACCGCATGGTGGCTCGTAAACCAAAGTTTGAGACTAGACATTTTCCAAATTTCTAACTACCAATCTATGGCTAGTTCCCACTGCTCATACAACCATCTATGGTCCGTACATGGGCTCGTGGAAACATTGCACCATTAACTTTTTCTTTCTAATTCAACTTTTTTACTTTCGAGGTGTTACATTTATAAACCTAGAATATAACTTAAATGGATCAAAATCAGGTAAAATATTCCTTTTGGCCCAAGAGGAAATATTGAAAAAAGAGAGATAGGGGGGAGCAATCATGCTGATACCACAGTGACCTAATAAGAATGTAGAATATATATTGCAAGATAAATGAAAAGAATTCCACACACTCCAAGTGACCTAATAATCATGGCCTTGTGCATTACAATATGCAAGTCTTTGAATTATGGCATTTTGACGAAAATATTTTTATTCTCCATTTGTATCTATTAGGATTTGAAACTTTTAGAGAAAAAAATAATGGCTCAGTTTTTTTAAAAGGCATACACATATATCTATATAAGCTTTTCCAAAGTTAGTAGAGGGCCATACATATCCAACCACTCTTGACTTTCTTACAAAACATATTCCATAAAACAAGGACTACATTTCCTTTACATACTTAACATAATATTTAAGGAAATAACAACAAAAGACATCTAGAAATATCTCATTTTCTAACACTCCTCCTTGAGATTTTTCTTGGATACTCCCAACTTAGCCCTTAGAACTTCAAATTTCCCCTTAGGAAGAGCCTTGGTCATGATGTCTGCAATTTGCTGATCTGAGCTACAATGAACAAGTTGAACTTCGCCATCCTTCTCTGCTTGCCTGATAGCGTGAAACTTCACATTTATATGCTTGCTACGACCATGTTGCACTGGATTTTTGGCCATAGATATTGCTGACTTGTTGTCAACCTTGATGACAATAGCTTCAATGTCATTTTGCTCCAGATCACGCAGAATCTTTCTTAACCATAGAGCCTGATTAGTTGCACCAGCAACGGCAATGTATTCTGCTTCTGCAGAAGATTGAGCTACCATCTCTTGTTTCTTTGAATTCCATGAGAACATGCCTGAACCAAGTGTAAAAGCATATCCAGAAGTGCTTTTCATATCATCAACGCTTTCTGCCCAATCACTATCTGAATAACCCATCAGTTGCCCTTTCTCTTCCCTTTTAAACTAAATACCATAATCAGCAGTTCCTTTGATATATCTCAACATTCGTTTAGCAACACCAAGATGAACTTGACTTGGAGCTTACATAAACCTCGACAGTAGACTTGTCGCGAACATAAGATCGGGTCTTGTTGCTGTCAAATACAACAAACTACCAATCAGACTTCTATAAACAGTTGGATCAGCCATGTCACCTCCTTCAAACTTCGAAATCTTTTCATTGTGAACCAGTAGAGTCGGTACAGACTTGCACCTCTCTATCTTGAATCTTTTAAGAATATCTCATGCATATTTTCTCTGAGAAATAAAGATTCCAGTTGTAGCTTGATAAATCTCTATTCCCAGAAAGTAACTCATTTCACCCAAATTTAACATTTTAAACTTGGTCTCCATTTCTTGCATGAACTGATTTACCATTGCTTTATTGCTTCTTGTTACCAGAAGATCATCAACATAGAGTACTAACACCACAAACACATCTCCTCATTTAGCCTTCTTCACATATAAAGTGGCTCCATTTTCACTTCTCTTGAAGCCACAATGAATGAGATGATCATCAATCTTACTGTACCATGCTCGATGAGCCTACTTTAATCCATACAATGCCTTATGAAGTCGGTAGACTTTATCCTCCATTCCTGCAACTTGAAAGCCTTCTGGTTGATCAACATATATCTCCTCCTGCAACAGTCCATTTAAGAATGCAAATTTCGCATCCAAATGATATAACTTCCAATTTGATTGAGCTGCCAAAGCAAATAGCAGCCTTATTGTATCATGTCGTGCAACAGGTGCAAGCGTGTCCCCATAATCCAGACCTGCAACTTGCGCATAACCTTTTCACAACAAGCCTTGCTTTGTATTTATAAACTGAGCTATCTGAATTAAGTTTGGTTCTATAAACCCACTTCACCCCGATCACATTTTTGTTTTTGGGTTTATCAACCAACTTCCAAGTATCATTCTTCTCTATCATACCAATCTCCTCCTTCATAGCTTCAATCCAAACTTCATATCTTAATGCTTCTTGATAACTATTTGGTTCCGAGATTGCAATATTGCATCATTCATATATCTGTTTACATCCCTACTCTATTCAAATAGGGCAAAACGTCGCGATAACTCAAAAATAATCAATTGATTCAATTTAAAAAGAATTTTAAGAAAATAAGAATTTTAAAGGAGTCGCCACCTAATTTTAGGAAAACTAAGAAACCAATTAATTAATCTACGAAACCAAGATATTCTAGGTAAGGGGTTCAAGTTATTCCGAAGGAAAGGGGTTAGGCATCCTTCGAAATCCACAAATGTGGATCCCAACTGAATTCATTTTTTTCAAATTGAGGATGAGAATAAAATAATGTACAAATATAATAGCATGCAATATACACAAGTAATATGATAAAATAATAATATAGGAATCTGCCTAAATTTACCTATCGTCAATATTATACAATATAAATAAGAGTATAATTCGAACCTAATTCGAATAACTGCAATAGGAAGCATCTCCGGGTACCTGTAAATACACTTAGTAAAAATATTAGTTATAAATAAATATGAATAAAATTAAATGAATCAAATATTAATTTAAAAATAAAAATCCGTCTTATTAACATGGGAGGCCTTGAAAATCGATGATAATTTCTTCATCCGCCATTTTAACTTACAAAAAATATAAACTTAAACTAAATTTCTGTCTTTTATAATGTGGAGGCCTCTAAAATCAACGAAGAAATTTTTTCATTGGCCAATTTTAACATAAAACATATATAAACTTAAACTAAATTTCCGTCTTTTAAAATGAAGAGGCCTCAAAAATCGACGGAGAGATTTTTTCATTGGCCAATTTAATATACAATATAAGAAAATATAAATGAGAACATGTTAGAGCAATAAAAGATAATAACAGTGGCAATCATATAAAATGACAACTTATATATTAATTAACAATAAAAAGGCATAATTTGGCAACAATTAAAAAATGTAAACAAAGCAACATGAAAAAACTCAAAGTCATTACTAAAGAAATATTTGATCAGCTAAAACAAAAATATCAACAACTTAACAACAACATCCAACTTAATAATTAAAAAATCAATAAATAAATAAAAAGCAATGTAAACCCCAAANTATTTAGTTGTCCATTTTGACAAATCAAGAAAGGACAACAAATTTTTTCCTATTATACCCTTATTTACACTTCTTGAAAATTGTAAAAGTGTATGTTGTTTCCCTCCAATTTATTTCACTTTAATTCAAATAAGTGGTTGTAATTTTGAAGTGAAAAGTTGTCATAAGGGTAAAATTGTAACTTCACTGTGCTAATCATTGTTGCCTTAATCTGTGTGCCATTTCTAAAGTGGACAACTAAAAAGGGACGGAGGGAGTAGTAAATAATAATAACAAAAGCGAACAGTGATGTATTACACTAAGATGAGCAGCAAAAGTAAAATAGTGACATGACAAGATAATAAATAAGGGAGTAATTTTGAACAACAATAGGACTAAAGCAACAACAATACCACCGTAATAACATTAAACATTATTCATCAGTAGTAAAATAATGACATTTAAACATAATTATTAATAATCACAGTGATAAGAAACAAACAAATATATCTATGGAAAATGGCTTAGAACTGTAAGCAAAACACAATAAAAATAACAAATGACATAAAAATAGAAATAAAGGGAAGAAAGATTTGTGATACCGACTAAGTTTCAGGTTGCTGATGGTGGTTTCGTGGTTTCTCGGCAGAGCTTGTTGTTGGGTTTGAGAAGAATCGTTGTTTGGGTTGTTTTCGGTGATGTAGCCCTCTGATTTGCGACCTCGTAGCTCGAAGCTGATATCAGATCTGGTTTGCTATTAGCCGGAGCAACGATTTTGAGCCAAAACACGTGTAAAAAGAAGAGGAAAACGTGAAAGGGGAAGGGGAATGGGACTGGTTCGTTTTTGGTTTGATGTTGCTGTTTGGAGTTGTTTTGTTGGCTTTGGGGGTTGTTATTTCTGTTGTTGTTGGTCTGGCAGTGGCGAGGAGAAGGTATAGTAAGGGTCTTGGGTGTCTGTTTGGTAGTGAAAGAGGTCGGAAAAGAGTGGGGGTTTTGAGTGGTTCTCCGGCGGGTGTGAGGAGAATGGAGGTGATTTTTTGAAGCTTGCTTCGCCGGAAAATGAAGCTAGGATCTGGAGGCGTTTATGGAGTTGAGTTGCGAGCTCGAAGCTCCCTAGTTCAGCGTTTTGGTGGTAAATGGTGGACTGTAGGTGCTGGTTTCTGGAAGAAGAAATGTGCTGGGGTTTTTGGGTTTTCGCCAGAAACAAACGGAGATCAGGTGAGGCAGTGGGGGTGGTTTGGCGTTTGTTAGACTGCTCGTGGGTGGAGGGTTGTGGTTCGTTGGGATTATTGGGTAGGTTTGGATGTGTGTTGGCAGCTAGGAGCTTCAGGTGGTTATTTAACGAAGGGTGTCCAAATTTTTAATAGTAATTTTTTTAAAAAAAAATGACTATTTAAATTACCAAGACAAATAATCAAGTTAAATATAAGAATATTTTTAATAGAATTACAAGTGTATAATNCTAATATGGCCCATATACTTAGGTAGTTAAATTATTTAACTATAAATACCCTCATTGTATTCTTAACGAAGGTAAGAGGTCTTCTTGACTCTATACACTTTGATTCAATAATATTTTCCTCTCTTCTTCTTCTCATAAGTTCTTTCTTCATTCTTATCCTCATTCTTGATGATCTTGAGTATAATAATAATTCAGTTCATAGTGAAAGAGGTCGGAAAAGAGTGGGGGTTTTGAGTGGTTCTACGACGGGTTTGAGGAGAATGAAGGTGATTTTTTGAAGCTTGCTTCGCCGGAAAATGAAGCTAGGAGCTGGAGGCGTTTATGGAGTTGAGTTGCGAGCTCGAAGCTCCCTAGTTCAGTGTTTTGGTGGTAAATGGTGAACTGTAGGTGCTGGTTTCTGGAAGAAGAAATGTGCTGGGGTTTCTGGGTTTTCGCCAGAAACAAACGGAGATCAGGTGAGGCAATGGAGGTGGTTTGGCGTTTGGTTGGCTGCTCGTGGGTGGAGGGTTGTGGTTCGTTGGGATTATTGGGTCGTTTTGGATGTGTGTTGGCAGCTAGAAGCTTTAGGTGGTTTTGGGTGTTGTGCGAGCTCAGATCTTGCTGTTCGTCATGCCATGGATGGGCGTACTCCTATTTCGGCTCTTATACATGTTGCTACTATGGTAGCGGCGGAAATTTTTCTTATAGCTCGACTTCTTTCTCTTTTCAGAGTTATACCTTACATAATGTATTTGATCTCGGTTATAGGAATAATAACAGTATTATTATGAGCTACTTTAGCTCTTGCTCAAAAAGACATTAAGAGAGGTTTAGCCTATTCCACAATGTCTCAATTGGGTTATATGATGTTAGCTCTAGGTATGGGGTCTTATCAAAGCGCTTTATTTCATTTGATTACTCATGCTTTATGAGCTAAAGATCGCCGAAACAATGGAGAAAGGTTCATCGGAGAATCAATGTGGTTTTGATACAGTTTCTAAGTTGCTGGCTGGTGGATCTTTTGAAATAGTGAAAAGAAAAATAAAAATAGATTGGGGTTTTTTTTATTGCCGGATTTCGGGGCAGTGGTGGCCGGAGAATAAATAGTGAAACCTATCTGGAAATTTATAATTCTATTCTAAAAATAAATTCACCAACCTCTATTTTTTAACTTAACCAAAACTTATATAGGAAATAATTGTTAAATGGGCTCAATTGTGGTCCAAAATTATCGATCAAGTAAAATATCTGTATTTGAATGAATTTCTAGACTGTGCAAAATATCAAAATAAATATTAACAAATGTAACAAATAAAATGAATATTAAAAAAAATATAACGAACGTAACTAATGGCATGTAAAAATACAATTTTAAGATTAACTGATAAAAGAAAAATCCTAAATTTTGATAAATAAGGATAGCTATCGATAAACTTATTTAAAATTATAAAAAAAATATTTTGAACTATTAAATAAGTAAAACTTAAAATTTGAGAATTTTTGAAAATGTTAGGCCAAAATTGGGTGTCAACAATATCTCGGAAAGGGGCCTTGTCTTCAAAATTGACGAATCAAGTGAGGATTCCCCGTTTGATTCTTCGTCTTCTTCCAGAGTTTCAGACCCAAATGATTGGATTTCAGGCAGCGGACTCCAGTTCTGAAAAACTGCATTATCTTTCTCAATTTGCTCCTTATCCCAATTCCAATAAGCATGCTCATCCATAACTACATCCATTCGGATTAAAATACTCTTTGTTTGCAAGTTGAAAACTCTATAACCCCTGGCTTGTGATGAATAACCAATAAAGATCCCCAATTCACCTTTTGGTTCAAGTTTGCTTCTTTTGACAGAAGGAACATGAGAATAGCATATCGAACCAAAAACTTTTAAATGTTTGGCAGATGGTTGTATTCCACTCCATGCCTTAATATGAGTCTTTTCATCCACAGTTTTTGTTGGCAGCCTATTTAACAAATACACTGAAGTATGAATAGCTTCTGCCCAAAAGCTTTGTGGCAGTTTCTTTTCTAGCAACAGACATCTTGCCATTTCAACTACTGTTCTGTTCTTCCTCTCCAAGACTCCATTTTGTTCGGGCGAGTAGCTTACTGTCAACTTGTGATCAATCTCCATATCTTCATAATACTTATTGAACTCGTTTAAAGTGTATTCGCCACCATTGTCCGACCTTAAAGCCTTTAGCTTACAACCACTTTGTCTTTTCGCAAAAGCTCTAAATTTCTTGAAAATTGAAAATACTTGAGACTTGTTACTCAGAAAATACACCCAAGTCATCCTTGTTAATTCATCAATAAAGAGCACAAAATATTTATTGTGACCCAAATATGATGCCTGCATAGGTCCACACACATCAGTGTGAACTAGTTCAAGTTTTTCAGTTGCCCTCCAGGTAGCACTTTTAGGAAATGATTTCCTGTATATCTTACCCATCTGACATGACTCACAAACTTCTTTAGACAGTGAAATCTCAGGTAAATCCTTAGTCAAGCCCTTTTCATACATAGACTTTAAAATAGCATAGTTAAAATGACCATATCTTTTGTGCCACAACCATGACTCATCTTTACTTGCAAAATTTGCACTATCAAACATCCTATCTAAAGGAAAAGTTTTATCCATTATTTCTACTTTAACAATCAAACTATCTTCAGAGTCAAAAATCAAACAATGTTTGTCCTTAAAAAATAAGGAATAGCCTTTAGACATCATTTGAGTGACACTTAACAAGTTACATGCTAAAGAAGGAACATATAACACATCATGTATAAACTTTATACCTTGTGTAGTCTGAAAGGCAACTGAACCCTTTCCAAGTGCATCTACCGTCTCACAATTTCCCATCCTTACTTTAGTTTTGATTGACTTGTCAAGTGTATGAAACATGAGCTCATTATGTGACATATGACTCATACATCCACTATCTATGAACCATGATGATTTGTTGGTTGTGTTTTCTTCATGAGAAGCCATAAACAAGCTTTCTTCTTCATTTTCAGTCTTTTTAACAAAATTTGCCTGCTGCATATGGTTTTGTTATGGTTGACTCTGTCTGTCCTTGCAATTTTTCTCAATATGACCCATCTTTCTACAGAATCTACATTGAACCGGTGGCTTTCCTTTGAATCAACAGTTTTTTTCTTGATGATTGGTTCTTTTACAATGGCTGCAAGGTGGAAACTTCCTTCTCTTTGAAGATTCCTTCCTTGGTTTTCCCCTTTCTAATTTATCTCCTTCCATCCTTATATTGTTCTTCATAGGTTGTTTGCCTTTATGTTGTGCTTGAAATGTCACTTCTGCTACTTCTTCATCTCTTATACTTGATCTTTGTTCTTGGGCTTGCAACTTGCTGATCAGTTCTGCCACAGATAAAGTCTTCAAATCACAAGATTCTTCTATTGCTGAAATCTTGGACTCAAACCTTGCTGGTAAGCTTATCATCATCTTCTCCACCACCCTTGAATCTGGAAAGGTTTCACCAAATAGCCTTACTTTGTTTACAATCTCCACAAGTTTGGCAGAATACTCTTTCATAGTATCTCCTTCTTTCATCCTTAACATCTCAAATTCTCTTTTGAGAGTTAAGAGTTTGACAGTCTTCACTCTGTCACTTTCATCGAAATCCTCTTTTAGCTTCTCCCATACTTCTTTAGGTGTTTCACAAGCCATTATTCTTGTGAGAATCACATCTGAAGTGATGAATGAAGACATGTGAGTGCCTTGGGTTTCCTTGACTTCGCACCTTCATAAATCTTCATTTGTGCAACTATTGGATTTGGTCCAAGTGGAAGAGGATCATCTTCACTTTCAATTGTTTCCCATAGACTAAGTGCTTTGAGATAAGCCTTCATCTTTATCACCCATATGTGATAATTTTCTCCCGTAAACATAGGAGGGCCTGCACCCAAGAAGTTGTTGGATGCCATGTTACTGCTGCTCAGCTCTCACCTTAGAAGGAGAAAAAACCTTAGCCTTCTTGCCTTCACAGATCCCTCAAGAAGAAGGGCTCTTGATACCACTGTTAGGATTTTAAACTTTTAGAGAAAAAAATAATGGTTCAGCTTTTTTAAAAGGCATACACACATATATCTACATAANGAGATAAGCCTTCATCTTTATCACCCATATGTGATAATTTTCTCCTGTAAACATAGGAGGGCCTGCACCCAAGAAGTTGTTGGATGCCATGTTACTGCTGCTCAGCTCTCACCTTAGAAGGACAAAAAACCTTAGCCTTCTTGCCTTCACAGATCCCTCAAGAAGAAGGGCTCTTGATACCACTGTTAGGATTTGAAACTTTTAGAGAAAAAAATAATGGTTCAGCTTTTTTAAAAGGCATACACACATATATTTAATAAGCTTTTCCAAAGTTAGTAGAGGACCATATATATCCAACCACTATTGACTTTCTTACAAAACATATTCCATAAAACAAGGACTACATTTCATTTACATACTAAACATAATATTTAAGAAAATAACAATCTAGAAATATCTCATTTTCTAACCTAATCTAATAAGTTTATTTGTTGTGAAAATAATTATAATATCTCAAAAAGAATAAAGTATTTTCCGTAAGATTCCAACAATTCCTGGTGTAAAAATGGTTTCTTGGAAAATCCTGTTATGGTCTGTCTCAATTTATCTGTCATTTATTAGCTCTTTCTGTCAAAAAACTACTAATATTGTCCCTTTTGGTTCCAATATCACAGCTAGAACTGAATCTTTACCTTAGTAGTACTGGACTCCTCCTTGTTGGCATATGGTTTGATAAAATCCCTGAGAAAACTCTCGTTTGGTCAGCCAATCACGATGATCCAGTTCGTGCTGGATCAAAGGTTAATCTAACGCTCAGTGGAAGCCTCGTGTTGACTGACTGTAATGGGAGAGAGTTTGTTTTGTACAATGGCACAGGCACAAGTCTTGTGGGAAAGTTTTGAATTCCCAACAGATACGATTTTCCTGGTCAAGTTCTTCTCATGGGGCAGAAGCTGTTTTCCAGTGCCAATGGGACAGTAGATTACTCGAAGGGGAAGTATAGACTAGAGATGCAAATCAAATGTGGTCTGGTCTGCATATAGAACTGCTGATTTTGGCTACTGGAATTCTGTAACTATAAACAATAATAATGTAAGACTGGTTTTCAAAAACACCAGTCATACTTTGTTCATTACAAATGGAAGCTCAATCTTATCCAACGTGACAGCGAACTTGCCTGATTCAGTTCAAGATTATTACCACAGAACTATGATCTCTGATAAAGGAGATTTCCAACAGCTCTTCCATGGAAAATTAAATAGAAAGGGTATTTGAAACTACAGAGGAGCTTTGCACGCAGGAAGTGTTGAATGAACTACACTGCAAAAATTGCTGATTTTGATCTTTCAAAGCATCTTATGAAAGACCAGACATGAACAAACACGAATTTTAGAGGAACCATGGGTTATATGGCACCAGAATGGCTAAAAAGCGTGCCCGTAACAACCAAAGTTGACATCTACAGCTTTGGTGTTTTGCTGCTTGAGAGTATCTTCTGCCAAAGGCACATGGACTTGAACCCAATCGGCCAAGAAAACAAAGAGCTCAAGTTGATCTTAGTCGATTGAGTTCTTCATTGTGTGAGAAACGAGAAGCTTAGAGCTGTTGCTAGTCTTGATGAAGAAATTATGTTACATTTTAACAATTTTGAGAGGATGACTATGGTTGGCCTATGGTGCTTGTGTCCTGAACCGAATCTTCGACCATCTGCAGCAAAGCTTGTTCAGATGTTGGAAGGAACTATAGAACTAGGTGTTCCTCCTATGATTGATACAACTATATGAGTCATATTCTGTATTATCTTGTAATTTTTCCAACAATTAAGTGTCATTCTGTTTTATTAGTCATTAGACCTAGTTAAATTTCAGTGTTTTTCTCATAGTTCTCTGGTGCAAAAAGTTGTGTGTTTTCTTACTTTCACCCTTAGTGTGTGCATTATATATACTTTTCCTTCTGAAGAGTCTTCTTAAATGTCACTAATGCTTGTGTTGAAGTCTGCAGTAATATGCAATCACGTTATTGCAGAAAATGGATCATCGGCTAGTCCAATAAGCAATCACTTTGTTTTCAATCATTCTTTCCACCATTAATAATAGATAGACCGCAATAGGCGTTACCATGACAACTTCTCCAGTCCACCACTAGCTAATAGTCAAAGAACAAAGTTCAAGTGTCAAAGTTGATGGCTTTGATAGTGCAGTTTCTTGTTAGAATTGATGCTTAAGTTATAGGTACCCCCCATTAAACAGTCAAAATTTAGTGAACCATTGTGTATATGAAATCATTTTTTACTTCCTATTGTCTAAAATATAGCCTTCTGATTTCATACAAGATGAGAATATCTCTTAATCTTATTGCAATATTCCTCCTCCTAATCCTTCATCATAAGTCAAATGGCCAAAATAATCCAAATATTACCACAGGTTCTACTTTCACTGCTGGAGAAAATGGTTCTTTGTTATCCTCGTCCGGGGACTTTGCCTTTGGATTTTATCCTATTTCAGATACTGTTTTCCTAGTTGGAATTTGGTTCAACAAAATCCAGGAAAGAACACTTGTCTGGTCAGCAAATCGCGACGGCCCAGCTGAAATCAGATCAACTATTAGTCTAACAAATGGTGGCCTGCTTGTGCTCAACTATGCTAACAGCACAGTTCAACAAATTAGCAATAGGACTGCAAGTTTGGGAACCATGCAAGATGATGGAAATCTTGTGTTGAGAGACTCTAGTTCAAATAATGTTTGGGAAAGCTTTAACTTTCCCACTGATACACTTTTGCCAGGACAAACTTTATTATCAGGAGGACAGCTCTATTCTAATTCTATTTCAGATGGGAATTCCAAGTACTGTAAAGGGAAATTCAGGCTAGACATGCAAGCTGATGGAAAATTGGTACTATCTGCTTATCATTTTGGGGACACAGGATATTGGCTGAATAGTCTAGATGATGAAGGAAACCATGAAGTGAAATTAGTTTTCGACCAGAGGAATGCATCTTTGTACCTTGTGAAAGATAACAATAACACAATTTTTTCTTTTCCATCGAACGTGCCAACCCCAGTTGAAGACTACTACCACCGTGCAACTATAGGCAGTTTTGGAAACTTCCAGCAGTATGCTTATCATAAGACTAATGATAGCAATTGGTTTAGACTTTGGAAGATCCTTTCAGAGCCATGTATGGTTAATGCTGTTTGTGGGGCTTATGGATTGTGCAGCTCAAATGATAACGAAACAGTAAGTTGTGACTGTCTTCCGGGGTTTGTCTTCTTGGATCCAAGTAATCCTACCAAAGGTTGTCATCCAGAGACAATAATCAACTTCTGTGCAGATCATCTATTTACAGGAAATTTCACAATAGAGGCTATTCAGGACAGTGACATGCCTTACAATGAGGTTGGGGATTATGAAATTTATCGTGATGTCGACGAGGAGGAATGCAAGAAAGTTATCAGGGAAGATTGTTATGCCATGGCTGCTTCTCTAATCAATAGGGAATGTCACAAGAGGCGTACTCCTATACTCAACGCCCATGCCCACTAAATCAGCTAAAGATGGCATACAAACAAAAAAGAAAACCAACACCAGAGCCCATCTCACTGCTGGCCTTTTAACTACCAGTTCACTTACTGTCCTATTTGGAGCCTTGGCTTTGTACTATCATCCTGCTCCTCTGAGACTCGTAAGACGAGAGTGGAATCCAAATTCATCAAGAATAGGTATCAATTTCCGCGAGTTCACATACAAAGAACTGCATGAAATTACAAATGGCTTCAGCAAGCTACTTGGAAAAGGAGCTTCTGCAAAAGTTTACTATGGTAATCTCAAGTTAAAGGATGTTCAAGTAGAGATTGCAGTGAAGCTGATGGAAGACGTTGCAGAACCAAGTGAGAAGGTATTCATGACAGAGCTAAAAATCATAGGCAGAACTCATCACAAGAACTTGGTGAAGTTATTAGGATTTTGCATTGAGGATAATCAATTCATTTTGGTTTACGAGTTGATGAAGAACGGAGCATTATCAGATTTTTTGTTCAAGGAAGAAGTACTGCCTACTTGGAGTCAAAGAACAGAAATGGCACTAGGAATTGCAAGAGGACTTCTTTACTTACATGAAGGATGTGATTCTCCAATCATCCACTGTGACATAAAGCCTCAAAATGTACTTCTCGACAGCAAATACAATGCCAAGATTTCAGATTTTGGGCTATCAAAACTCTTGCAAAAGGATCAAACAAGAACAGATACTAGCGCAAGAGGGACAGTGGGATATTTAGCACCAGAATGGCTAAAGAATGCACCAATAACACCTAAAGTTGACATCTTTAGTTTTGGTGTAATGTTACTAGAGATCACATGTGGTAGAAGGCATATTGAGCTTAGCAGGGTAGAAGAAGAGAGCGAAGACGATGAAGGTGATGATTTATTGCTTGTAAATTGGGTTTCAGGCTGTGTGAGAAGTGGTAGAATTGACAAACTTGCAAGGAGTGATCCTGAAGTATTGAATGATATTAAAAGATTTGAACGATTCGTGAAGGTGGGATTGTGGTGTGTCCATCCTGATCCAATTGTTAGACCTTCAATGAAAATGGTGATGCAAATGCTTGAAGGCATAACAGAAGTTGAAGTTCCTCCAATGTTTTATCACTAAATGATAGTAATGAAGAACCTTAAGGAACATCCTGCAGTACTTATGCTCTTGTAAAATTAGTCTAAGTTTTAGAATTTGAGTTGTTACTTTTGCAAGTTCATAGTCTGTGCTTCAATTTCTCCCTTTGTCATGTTTGCTGTAACTTTATTTACTCTGGTGTTGTGTATTTCTTGTTCTGCTCAGTTAGTGTAATGCGCAAAAAAGCTCTAAGGTCCATATGCTTTTGTAATGAACTCAACTCTATGTAACAGTAACCAACTTCTCAACTATATTAATAAGACGTACTAGAATTCAATTACAAATCCGGAAAGTAAATGCAACCACGTAAATAGCAAATACCCAAACAGAAATGTACAAATACTGAACGTAAGAACTATGGAATTGATAGACCGTAGAAGGGAGATCGATGAGAAGTTTAAACTCATAAAATAAAGGGGATAAGAGGAATCAGACTTTTACTCAATAATTTGCATAAGTCTAATTTTCTCTCACAAGTCGTATTTATCAACCTGGATCCCAAATACAGTCTCTTTATTCAGTGTTAGGCTTCTTTGCCCATACTGGTCCTGACGCGTTTGGCCTTCATAACAATGCTTTAACGAAAAAAGGCGCAACGGGAGGAAAAAAATACAAATACATACATACTTAAACCAATACTAGTAATTATAAGCATGAAATGAATGACCAGTATACAAAAAAATTGATTTTTTTTACGATAAAGTGAAATATCAATTGTTTAGCGTTGCCTCTTCAGAAGACACTTATTGACAAGGAAAAGTATACCTTCGAACCTCGACGATGACACTGAAATGGAACAAAATCAGGTAAAATATTCCTTTTGGCCCAACAGAAAAATTGAAAAGAGGAAGGGGTGAGTGGGGGAGCAGTCATGCTGACGCCACAGTGACATCATCAAAGTTTTGAATCATTTAAAAGGGTCCCTTAAGTTTCAAAAAATGGTGACAAAGAGGTTAGATAAGTAATTTTGATGTTTCACAAAAACATTACTACTATGTAATACATGTTTCCTTCATAATAATTAGAATACTCAAAACATCTTTAACTAAAGTATTTCCAACACCTTAATTAATTAATATTAACTATAAAATGCTTGGATAAAAATTTATATTGAGTTTGTAGAGAAGTGTTCAGAATTCAAAATTATTTTCAAACTTCTATCCTCCGTGAGTTGTTAGTTTTAGGTAGCGTTTTATCATAGATTTTTATATAATTAAATCTTAAAAATTAATCTTCAAAATATTTTTATGTGAGTTTGTTTCTGGAAGAAATTTCACTTTCACTTACTCATAATATATGTAAACTTTAATTTTTTGCTAGGTAAAATATATGTCCAAACACAACTTTAAAATTCCTAAATTAAAACTTTAAAAACTTAAAATTTTTAAATTTCAGCTTCAAAATTTATGACCGAACGAGAGCTAAAGGCTATCTTTAGGTGACAGGAAAATATCTATCTGTTGTGCCATTATGATTAGTGAAAATGCAAATGCATGATTGCGTATCTAAAACCTTCCCGCATGCATATATTTGTTAACTACATATAGTAACATTTCCAAATGGATGTACTCCCGCCGTCTCATATTAGTTCTTTACGTTATTAAAAATAGTTATTTTTATCAATTTACAAAATCATGATAGAAGTTAGTTATATTTTTCCATTTTACTCTTATAATTAATTTTTTTAAAGTGTGATTAAGTTTGTAAATTTTCAAAAAGAGTAAATTAATAAAACTATCTTTCTTATTTATAATTTCTAAAGAGATGTATCAAGGGGGAAATGAACAACCAATTTAGAACGAAGGTAGTATATTTGAAATACTCTTTCTTCTCCCCCCACCCCAGGTTAACGTTATATATATTGATAGTATAAATTTTTCTTGGCATATTGCCAATATAATATAGTTTCACGTATATACGATAACGAGTTAATTAGTTTATTTTTTATTAAGAATGCTTATGATCATGACAGATATATACATATATAGCATAATTTTATAAGTGATCTGATTATACACGCAAATATTTCTTACATTATCGATGCATATATATAAGTTTTGAATTATTTTTATTGTATAGTTTGTTGGAAGATGAGTTAGGTTATGGTGATAGTGATGATGAGTGCGTCTGGCTTAGCACGCCATTTATCATCTTTTGAGCAACAAATGAATAACTATGAATGATGTTTTTCATTGCACGCCAACATTTTATTGCACAAGTTTTAATTTCTTAAAGTAAATTATTTATTTCACTTCAATTTTTTTAGATTAAAAAAAACCCTAATTTTGGGTATTTGTCTCCACTATACCTATGTGTTCAATCATCTTCTTTTATCTTCTTTTTTAAAAAAAAAAAAAAATCTCTCTTTTCCCAAAGAAATATCCCTTTTCACTAATTATGTATGATGACCTTTTCTAGTTGTTTCATTTGTTGCTTCTTAGTGCTTTTGACATTATCATGTCTTCTCTTCCCAAAAATAAATAAATATATTGTTGATTACAATTGTTTTGCTAATTGCAATAATTATCCCTAAGTTGTATTATTGATTTGTGTATTCTTCTAATTGAAGTGATATCATAAGGCATGCATGTGGTGTAGTTTCTCCCTTTCAATTTATTTATCTTAATTACAATTTATATTAACAAATAAATAATTTTGCAGTAATTATTTCATATTAAGCAGCAATAAAAAATATAAGTATTTATAACACCCTCTATATAATTATGTAAATGTCGCTAAAGACTTTACTAACAATGGATGTAATGATATTAATTCAATTGTTGTTAAATATTTTTTACGACAATAAAAACAAAATTTACTGTCACAATGTCTAGTACGGTTACTATTTGAATTGTAAAAAAAATTACGATAATTTTTTTAAATTTTTTTGAAGTGTTAACTATTACTTATAGTAATTTTTTATGTAGTTTTTAAATATATAAGTTTTATTTTTTAAAAAATATGATAGTAATATATTTAAATTTACATAGAACATTAATTATTTTAACTTTCGTACTTCAAATCAAGTCAAACAAATTAAAACAGGGGAAAAACAAATTAATTGTTCAAATACCTCTCTTATATATATGGTGAGCTAGCTTATATAATCATTTTTCGACCACCATGTTTTATCGAATCGTTGCATTACTACACCAACATATCATTATTACTCCACTATTCTTCTCACTTGGTATTACCATAATTTTGGAGAAAATAAAATGTGTTAAAAGATAAAGGTTGCTAAAGCAAAACCTAAGATGATGAACTATATGTATAATTAATAAAAAATGATATAATTACTATGTGGACAAGAAGAACTTGTATATATACTAACCATTTCCAATGCTATGACGAGATGGTAAGTATCTTTTTCAATATTAGTCAGAAAAAAATAATTTGAGTTCTAAGTATGTAATCGTCTATTGTAAAAAAGTGTATCAAGTTAAATAAAAATTAATGACGTGTATTAATATTAGTTGGACTTCAAAATAAGTACTAAACAACAAGATAGAAATTAAAAAAAAAATAACAATCAAATAAAGGGTTTAATTTGATAGGGTTGAGAGTAAGTATACTAACAGTCTAACACTATAATAAATAAATAAAATTGTGCAATTATTTAACGGCAATATATAATTGTCATTCTATTATATTAAATGATAATAATAAATATGATTATTTATAAACTCTACATAAATATCGTATAAGGCTTTAGCAACTCTGGATGCATGCAATGACATTATCTCAATTGTTGCTAAAAGGAAAATTTATTGTCATTTACAACTTGATTTAAACCACAAGTTTCAAAAGTCTTTTTTTTTTCTTTCTTAAATTACATGTCAAGTAAAACAACATCACACAAATTGAAACGAAGAAAGTATAAATCATCTAAATGTTTAAAAAATGAATAATACTTAATTATATAAATAAAATAATAAATAATCTTTTAATTTTTTAAATTAGACAAATAAATATAGACGGAGTTCATATATTAAGCCCAATGAAGAACTAGAGCCCCATAACATTGGTGAAAAGTAGTATTCATTATTTTATATTCCAAATATACATAAACATACACTTAGAGAACGCACGCGAGGAAATCAACCTTAGAATTCCCACTTATAATGATCTTTTGATTTAATTTTTGTATTCCATTTACTATAATGTTTTTTTGGAATTTGTGTCTCCAAAATCCATGAGGATTTTATGTAAACTTGCTTCAATAGTTATCCCAACTCATGAACTTAAATGATTACAATGACACTCTTTTTCCTCTTTATATTCTCCACTTAACATTCCAATTTTTTTCATCCTTAAACTTATTTGTCACTTAGCTTTGAAGTCTCACTCTTTATTATCTCTTCTATCCTTTGTCCAATTAGTGTGTTTGAGAAAAAAGAAAAATGGGTGAAATATCAGCAGCATTATCTAATGTGTTGAATAATGAAAATGGACATGTAGTGGGAGGTCCAAGAAAGAGTTGTTGGTATGAAGAAGAAATTGATAATGACTTGAGATGGTGTTTTGCTCTCAATAGGTATAATAATACTAATTGGATTTAAGTTTAATGTGTTATAATGTTGGTGCGACTTAACTAGATAGTTGTAATAAGTTGATTACTATCTTTTTTTCAAGTTATTTCGTTCATTCTGATTTATATGATCTTACTAATTATTTTATAAACCAATTTAAAAAGATCATATCTTTTAAATTTGGGGTTGGGGTGGGGTGGGAGGGTGGGGGACTTTTATTTATTCTTTTGTGTTTGGTGGATATATATGCAAATTATATTTCCTATTTTTTCTTTTTCGAAAAGCTCTTTTTAGGGTAATTAGTAGGAAAAAGATGCACCTTTTAGTAGGTTCGTTATTTTATAATAGTTTGACTTCAATATAAAAATTACATATTTTTAATAAATCTATAATCTTAAATATATCACGAGAAAAAATGAAATGCTAGATCCTAAAAAAATAAATATTTAAATTACTAGAATCCGAAATAAATATATTCTTTTTTATTTAAAATATTTTCGTTTTGGCGCAGCATTTTGCACACTGGTGCTACTCAATATCAAGATATTCAACTCTTGGACACAAAGCCCTTTGGAAAGGTAAATAGTATTTGGAAAAATCATTCCGACATATTTATTTAAGAGTGTATATTCTATTGTAATTTTTTTTTACCAAAAAAGATTGCAACAAAATCATCGATAACATAAAAATGTGATTAAAAAAAAGACTATCATATAAATTCTATTTATTTTTTAATTTGAAAATTTGTCATTAAATTTTTGGCTAATGCAACAGGCTTTAGTGATCGACGGAAAGCTTCAAAGTGCAGAGATAGATGAATTCATCTATCATGAATGTCTTGTCCATCCACCTCTCCTTTATCATTCCAAGTAATAATTCTTTGTCCGGTCCCCACAAATTATTTCATTTTAATTGTCCAAATAACCCGAAGGAGAATTTTGGCAAGTAAAGTTGTAGATCACAAATTTAAACTGTGAAAATAGTCTCTTGCAAAAATACAGGATAAAACTGTTTGCAATAAGCTTTTGTGATCCAATCTTTTTTCTTTCGAAATCCTCATTATGACTATGTATTTTAACATAAAGTTCTTAAGCTTTTGATTGTTTTCAAAATTAATTTATATTTAATATACACTTTAATTATCAGTCCTAGAAGCATATTCATTATGGGAGGAGGTGAAGGTTCGACAGCCAGAGAATTATTAAGGCACAAAACAGTCGATAAAGTTGTAATGTGTGACATTGATGAAGTAAGTCTCTTTATTTCCCCCTTTTTTCGATTCTTCGATTGTGTAAATATATTTTACATCATTAATTAATGAAAATTTTTAATTAATTAATAAATAAATACTCGTATCAATTATTATTGTTTTTTCAGGAGGTGGTGGAATTTTGCAAGTCATACTTGGAGGTTAACAAAGAAGCATTTTCTGATCCTAGACTTGACCTTATTATTAATGATGCCAGGTTTAATCCCTAACTTTATGAACTTGTTAAATTGGCCCTTTCAATTTATTTTTTGTGATAATTAATAAATCTTGATTAACAAAAAATGTTGTGATTTTATAGGGCTGAGCTAGAGAGGAGGGAGGAACATTATGATATAATTGTAGGGGATTTAGCTGACCCTATAGAAGGAGGACCATGTTACCAACTTTATACAAAATCCTTTTATGAATTTATTGTTAAACCTAGACTTAATCAAGGTGGCATCTTTGTTACTCAGGTACATTATATTTATCCCTTAAATTTCATCGAAACGTAAAATTTATTAGTATCGTTTAAATTAAATCAGAATAATATATGTGGGGAAATTAAACATTGGATTAGTAATTTGTAAGTACTAACTAATGTTGAAATATTGTGAATTATAACTTAACAGGCAGGACCAGCAGGAATTTTCAGCCACACAGAAGTTTTTTCTTGCATTTTCAATACTCTGAAACAAGTTTTCAAATGTAAGGGAAAAAAATTATTTTCATGCTAAATAATTACATTATGTTATAATAATTCTTGAAAACTTGATATATCTCAAATGATATTTAATAACATTAATAATTCTTTTTTATTACAGATGTTGTGCCTTATTCAGCTCATATTCCATCTTATGCTGACACTTGGGGATGGGTCATGGTATTATTACTTTACAAAATTAGAACAAGTTATATATCTGCTTGGTCGGTCAAAATAATTACATTCGCTAGCCAAATGTATAAAAAGAATATACACTATTTTGTATAAAACATGTATATTCTATTTACATCATCTAATAATATATAAAAATAATATACACTATTTTGTATAAAACATGTAATTTCTATGTATATTATACAACAATATACAAAAAGAATATACACTATTTTGTATAAAACATGTATATTTTATGTATATCATACAATAATATACCAAAAAAGTATACATTTACTGACTGCTATTTAATTTTGGTGGACGGCTATACAATATAGTTTTTAATTAAATTATCGATGATTTGATATAGGCATCAGATACTCCATTTGTTGTAAGTGTGGATGAATTGGACCAAAGAATCAAGCAGAGGATCAATGGAGAAAATAGATATCTTGATGGCAAAACATTCACTTCAGCCTCTACATTAAGCAAAGCTGTTAGAAATTCGTAAGCAACATTTCAATTTTATTAACTATTGGTTTAGTACTTTAATTGTGTTATACACTCATAATTTAGCTTAACTTATGACAACAGTTTAACAGGTAACTCTTCATGTAGGTGTATATAACTTAAATTATGTATTTTATAATTCTTTTTTCGCGAGTTTTTTTGCTTATATGAATATTTGAACAATGACAGATTGAACAATGAGACTCATGTTTACTCAGAAGGAAATGCAAGATTCATTTATGGACATGGAAGACACAATCAAGCATGACATAATGGAACAAAAATTGAAAGGGGAGCTACATGATTATTGTAGCACATTAACAAAAAAAGAAAAAAAAAATGGAAACTTTTCTATTTTTTTTTCTTTTGTTTTGGTTTTTCCTTATGGTTTTAACTCAAAGTTATCTTAAGAACTTATGTTTCTTATATGTATTTTTTTTTGTTTTTTGTTGGAAGTGGTAGGGGTGCTATGGCCTATGTTACTCTAAAGGAAAGAGGGGTTATGGCTTAATTATGGATCTTTCTTGTTGTTTTTTAATTACTATATGGTTTAATATGGAATACTATCTTTTAATTTTGAGTCTCTACTTACTAATGTTACAATCTTTTGATAATGCTCCCAAGTTTTTGTCACATTATAAAGTTTGCTTATTAACATTTCAAGAGAAGAAATTTCATTTCCTTGAACGCCCATTTTTTGCAAATTAGTTGCAGGACGACAAATAATGTACTTTTCACCATTTCGCCAAATCAGAATGAGAGTCAATCGAGTCAATTAGAATACATTATTTCACATAAAATTAGCATATTGATTTATGCATCTACTTAATTTATGCCTTGTTTTTTTCATTTTCCTATTACTTATACTTGAATTGTACTACTAATAAGTGTTAGACCCTGTGCCATTAATCTTCTTCAAAACTAAATAAGATTGGGCCAGAAAATGTTAAAAGGAAGTCATATTGGACATGCAAAAATCCAATAATTTAGTGGTGATTGATAAAGCTTCCAATATTTTGGGTAGCTATGCTTGTGGCCACTCAAAGCAAATATATATACAAAAAATATCTCCAAACAATTTAGTGATGTACTAGAAAGTGATGCATGTGCGATGCACGGGGTCTAAGCCCAACAATTTAATTTGTAATGTGTTCAAATATGGTGCATAGTTAAGTTCGTCTGACAACCCAAATAACTATTGATATACAACAACAACAACATACCCAATGAAATCCCACAAAGTGGGGTCTGGGGAAAATAACTATTGATATAACACATTGATTTCATAAACAAATCAATATATGGGAAAGAATCATCAACAATTGTAATTTTGAGAATTAACCCAAAAAAGATAATCTCTGCCATCAAACGAAAATTGTAATTTAACACAATTTTTAGTTGAAAATTACACTACTAACAATGCTAAGAATATTAATGATAGATCCTAAAAAGTTTCTCTTGATCTTGCAAAAATGAATAGTAATCTAGCTTTCATTTTTTCAAGCAGGTTTTTTTTCCACATGGATGTTGGTGTTTAGTGGTACATTTGTACCATTCAGAAAAAGTAAAATAAAATAGGATTCAGGAGTAAAGTTTTCGTCTAAGCCCATAAAAAGGAAGTGACTCTGATGGAACAGTTAAATATCACTCCAGAGGCGTATCCAGGATTTTGAGATGATGGGTGCACTATTACGAAAAGATGGACTAAGAAATAGATTTTGATCAGTTTAACATTTAGGTTCTTATCACTGAAAATCATTCAAATTTTAAAATTATAGGTCAAAAATTATTTTTTATCTATCCAAACCACTTAGAGAGGTGTTACCCAATTTTAGAAAGAAAATAAAACAAGATAAATGAAAGATTCAAATTTCTAGCCTCAGAGGTGCACCCAATCATCATCGTACAATATTATATGATACTTCAAGTGTGGGTTCACACATCTGTGTTTACATATATTTTTAAAAATATAACACTACTACATATGAATTCAGGAGGGGAGCATGGGTTCACGTGAACCTGGTGACCCCCTCCTGGATACGCCTCTGTATCACTCTACCTTTTTCAATATGCTTTCTCCATTTGTATTTGGTCCCTAACATAAGCATTGTGTGTTATTGTTAGAAAGTCATTCACTTGGAGAGGAAGACATAACAAAGAATCATGGATCATGACAAATTTCAACCAACAAATTAACACATTTTTCAATTATGCCATATAAGCCCATTTTGCCTCAAAAGTCATATATATATATATAGCCATTGCATGGGTTTGGATGACTTAAATTTAGGGTAAAGAGGCATAATTCATATGCTTGCCTCTGTAGCATGCGCAGATTAGCTGATTTTGGTAGACTTGATTGTTAGTTTGTTTGCTCTTTTTTCTTGGCCTAATTTTGAATTGCAATTGTAGTCAATTTCTTTGGAAAATAGCCACCATTGATTATTGTTATAGTCCTCAATTAATTGTCTATTTTCCCACTACATAAATTATTGTTATAGCCCTCAATTAATTAAATCTAAATCATTGATATCAATATTAGACATGTGATAGTTGACACTCATTCAAGAAATAATTTGGGGAATAAAAATGATAGTTAAATTCATTTTCTATAAATATGGTTCTCCTAATTATATTATAAGAATTGATAAATATTAATAAGATAAAATAAAGATAAATGTAAATAAAATATAAATAGTACAACTCACTTAATATATTGTACAATTAAGTATTGCAGTGCTAATCCTTTTTGTTGGTGGCTTAATATATAAGGTAATGAGTCATTTCTTGTTACAATAATACATAAGCTCACTAACTAATTAAATTAGGTATAGTGGTATATGTCAACATTCAGTGATATTTGGGGAAGTCCTTCAAAAATTATTATTTTTTGTAAATTTTTAACTACAAATAAACTTTCAGCACGTGGTGTTTAACATCATAAAATTAATGAATATTTTGATATATTTGACATATATTTAATTTAGGACCATAAAATCTAAAAGATTTTTTTACTCTCTTACTTTTCACATCAAATCAAAATATGATAAACAAATTGAAACAAAGAATCACAGGTACATTAAAAAAAATTGCAAAAGGAAACATACTCTTTGAAATCATTTGCTTGTGTTTCATGTGCTGTGCCATACTCAATTATTATGCATGTTGTGGTGAACTCTGCTTCTATCGTCACCTTATATATATAACTAGTAAACTTTACCGCACTTCACGCGGTCATAAAATACATTATTGATATACACTTAATCTATTTCGAATATATTAAAAAAAATTAGTCAAGATTATTGCTTCCACAAACTAAAGTCGCCTTTTATTTTTCTTCTAAAAGATTATCTGAAACATAAAAAAATATTGTAATTTCAAAATTGAACAAAAACTTCACCTGCATTTTCATATTAAATAGAAAAGTAAAATAAACAAAAATAACTATAAGGATACAACAATAAAAGGCCTAAATCAAAATTTGCTAAATATATTATGTGTTCGACGAAAGCGTGATTTTACTATTATCATTGATCATGTTGGTTGCAGATATAGCTTATAAATTATCAATTTTCATATTATATTTTTTAGAGAGAATTAGTACTGTTCATTAGTATTTTTTCTAAGGAAGAATTATGAATTCACATGATTATTTTTTATCAGGCCTTGAGCCATTGGTAGAAAATTACGAATAGAAACATCATTTTGTTTTATGCTTCTTATTAGTAAATATTTTATTTATAAGAATTAGTCATCTTAATATTAGAAATTAAATATAAAGGTTGTGTTGAAAGAGAAATAATTTTGTTTCCGGAATAACTTCCTTAATCATAATTTAACCAAAGCTATTCATACATTCTTATTTGAAACACTACAAATACTCATAAAATTGACCAAAATTTAATTAACAGTTATGAAATTAGAATTTTTATCTTTCTTAATTAAGGTATTAATAGAAAATGATAATTTATTATTTTATACTTAATTGCATTTTTTGTTATGTTACTAACTAATTATAATATGGGAAAATGCAATGTTTTGAATTTTAAAGGACAATAAGATATACATCCGCCCAACTACTTGTTCTAAAATCTCAAAAGAAAATCTAAAATTGTGAAACTCAATCACAAAATGTTTTGATGGTATAAACTAATATCAAATCGATATAGATAAAAAAAAAATATTTTTTCTATCATATAGAGTATCAAACACTATGAATTTGTGACCAATTAAAACCATTTCATTATCCCCGTGTCCTAATAGAAAATTTTGTATTTGTGACGTCCGGCTATATAAGTCCAAAAAAAAGAGAAGAAATTATTAGTTAAATTACGTATATGATGAATAAGTAAATTTTAATTAAAATGAAACTTTTAGAATAAGACCATACAATTTAGGAGAAATTAATAATAAGATAACATTGATTCACTTTTTTATTAATTGAGAGAGATCAAACTTACAATTTAATTAAAATTAGAAGCTAATACTTTTCAAGCTATAGCAAAATTTGCAGTGTAATAATTTGGCATGCAACTCAATAGTTCCATCACCACGATGTATTTGCATAAAGCTATTAGCCGATTTTATTCGACACCTATGAAGTTGATCCTTTTTCTCATAGTCTTGGCTATAATGCCCGCTGTTGCAAATGTCAAATAGTAATGGGTGAGAAGCTGTGGAAATTTAAGCTTAGGAGAACTATAAGTTAATTTAAACGTTTTATTTTAGTGGGGAATATCAATAGATTATAAGTTTCTTTTTATAACTGATGAAGTGATGATATAATTAAATAATCAAAAAGACAATAGTAATGAGATTATTATTCGTTGTGTCTATTTTACTCGTTCATTATACTAAAAATAATTGTCCAATAATGCTTGTCCAGTTTGAAAAACTAAAAGATAATTTATACTTTATCCGAAAAATGAGGAAAAAAAAATAGATGGTGTTCTAGGCGCTCTCTCTCTCTCTATGTGTGTGTGCATATATATATATGTATATCCAGAATTGATTGCAAAATCAATTGTATTTCATGAAATTTTATAACACATATCTGTAAAAAGTAAAATATCATGCTCAAATAAATTTGTGACATACTGTATTAAAATATCTTCACTTGGAGGCACCGAAATCGAAAGCTATTAAAGTTTATGTAGGCCCATTCTGATTTCTCAAGAAAATTGAATTGTAGTCATTTTCGGCTCAAACAAATAAGAAGAAAAATATACTAAAAACAATAGCAAGTCATCATCAAAATATGTAAAAAAAAATTAAAATGAATTGTTACTTACATTTCTTGACTTCTTCTGCTTGCTCAGAGGTGTGTCACGGACATTTTTATCACCATTGTTTGTGATAAAAATGATGGTCTAAAATATCACCCCAATGTTTGTGCAAATTTCCTGAACATGAAACTGGAGGAATTTATACATTCTCTAATACTCTTTAGTATTTACACAAAAACTATAAAGTTGGGGAAATTGAAAAGCCAAAGGTCTGATTATTAATTAGCATTATTTGGTAGTGTAGTACGTGGGATGAAGCAATTATTTGGGCTTTTTTAGAAACTGTTATTACGTGGGCATTATTAGAAGTTGCTATTAGGTGGACTTACGGTTAGCATTAATGTTAGTTATTGGCATTACAGTTAGTTATCATGTTAGGCTTTGAAAAATTATTTAATTAATAAATTATGAATTAAAAATGCAAAAAAATAAAAATAAAATAAAAAATAAGAATGCTGGCCATAGAGAGGTGCCACATCACCTTCTCTATATTCAGCTTTATATATATATATATATATATATATATATATATATTATTTATAAATATAAATAAGACGCCAAATCAGTCCTCTCAATAAGTATCAACTAAATAATAATTTATGGTGTTTTCATCCATCAGCATCAATGTATAACTTTATTAAATATGCACACCTAAATTCAACCACCTCATTCATGGTGATCATGTCTAATTGATTTGAATTTGGCGTGGAAGATATAGTAGAATACGTTCAGATATTTACAGAATCTTTCTAGCGGGTATATATTTATAGCAATCACGACTTATGTCATCAATCATAGAAAATTCTCACAAAATAGATGAATTTTCTTTGTTCTGCAATCTAGTCCCTAGATATTCTTTAAGGGATGGAGAACATCCAACATTTTTTCTCTATTAGAAATTCTAACTGTCATCTAATGTGGGAAAAATTCTTTTTTTTTCCACTACATCAAAAATGATTATTAGCGGCAATTAATTTTTAATTGTTACTAAATATGTATTTTTAGCAGCAATTAGCACTATTTGTATATGTCTCTAAAACCTTTAGCGATATTGGTTCTAATGGCACTTAACTAATGCCGATAAAGACTTTAGCACTCTTTATTAATGTCAATATTTACTTCCGCTAAAAGTTATTTTTGTTGTAGTGTCCTGTGCTCGTAATAGTGTATTTATATATTGATGATTAGGGTTAAGGAAGAGAACAAATCAATAGATTAACAAGCTATTAGCATCCCTTATGACTTATGAGTAAATTCGATCTAAGTAATATTTTCAATAGATATATTGAAGCATAATGAAACATTTTTTAGATTAGTCATAATAATCATACCATCCTTGTGGTACGATAGGAAAAATCAGATCATATTTTGTGGTTAGCATTTTATAAAACAAATATGTAGGGGCTGATTTTTTATGGGGAAAGAGACAAGGGAGGGGAGTAGTTGGTTATTATTAAAATAATTTAATGCATGCTATGATTTTTTTAAAAAAATAATTAATCTTTTTTTTTTTTAAATATGAGATGTTGAAAAGATGGCGACAAAGAAATGATGTTTGATTTATACAAAGAGAGGGAGGTCATTCAAAACTTACTGGCTCCAAAAACATGATGAAATAGGATGAACTAATATAGTTATTTGTAAAACAGAAAATACGTAATTATCCCATCAAATTTATATCAGTTTTTGAATTAGACATCTAAAGTTTGCTCGAGTTCTATTACCCCACGAAATTATTTTAAAGTAGCATATATACTTCTTTTTTCGGTCATTCTCAGTTGTAATAAGGCAGATGCAAATCACACATCAATCCTAATCTACCACCTGTCATTCACTATTTAACTTTTAATTCTTTTTATTTTTGGTTTTAATTTTCTATTTTATTTCCTTTTCTTTTCTTTTTTGATTTTTTTCTCTTTTAAATTTCTACTTTGCCTCTGATTTCTCAAATTTGTTTTTTGAATTCCACCACCACAAATCATAGTGACAACACTCCATCATTGCCCTACTTAATCACTACTACATCATGACAAATAATCAAATATGAAAATAAGAAGTTCTATCAAATGAATATTTAAATCATCATCTTCATCCTAAATCGTCTTCTTTATCCATTAGCATCACCATTTTCGATCTTTTAAGTTTTAGGAACGAGAAAACTACTTAGTTAAGTTTTGAACAGAAGAAGATAGAATCTAATAATATTGCATTTTAAAATACAAAATTTGAGAAAGAATGGTGGTTTTTAATTTTTGACCTGTTGAAAAAGCTTCTTAAAAGGCTATTAATGGTGATTTGGGGAAGATGGGAAGATGGGTCTAATTGATTAATTAGAAAAATCAAATTAAAAATGTCACATGGTATTTTAACACTGGTTTGGGGCTTTAATACTATTCCTTAATAGGATCCCGCAAACTTTAGGTGTCTACTTCAAAAAGATACAACCATACAAGTTTAATAAGGTAATTATGTATTTTTTCTTTTGTCAAATGCGTACTTATCTTGATGTTTCTTCAATAATTTATGAATTTTCATGGATCTCTCAATAGAATTCAAATTTAGATAAAATTCTTACCATTTATCATAGTAATATTGATATTGAAATTTTATTTTACCTTAAATAATACTCCCTCCGTTCCACAAAGAATTACCTGGTTTGATTTGGCACGGAGTTTAAGTAAATAAAGAAGACTTTTGAATCTTGTGGTCCTAAATTAAAGTTATGTCAAATGTACAAAATTGCCCTTAATCTTTTGGTCTTAAACATGTCACGTAGAAAGCAAAAAGTAAAATGTTACCAAAAAAGGAAAAAGGTCATTCTTTTTGAAACTGACTAAAAAGGAAAGGAGATCATTCTTTGTGAAACGGAGGGAGTAATACTTTAGAACGGTAAAAAGTAGTGATTTTTCTTATTTATGAATGTTAATTAATCAGATTTTGGAAACAAATATCAGATATTGAGCGAAAACTGAATATTGGAATTGATGAACAACAATATTTTGATGATATAAACAAGATCAGAACATGGAATATTTTTAACCCATTGTTTCAAAGATTAAATGGACTAGCAAAAGTTATATGATTATGATAGATTTTTCCTTTTTTAATAAGAGGCTTCGGATTGGAATTTATCAGATTTTTTTAAAAATAAAACTTATTGAAATTATCACTTTTGAGACTAAGGTTTATAATGCGTGAATTTAAATCTAATTAGACTCTAATATAGATATCAAATACGAAATGAAAAATTAAATATGAATTTAAATTGACACACATTTCACATGGATGTTGAAACCTGTACTGAAAGTTCAAGGAAAGCTACACGACAAGAGGTATCATAATTACTTTGTGTTTTCCCTCAAAAAGATTTTTTTTTGCTAATTTAAAATCATTGTTTTTGTTAGTGTGAAACCGCGGATTTTTTTTTTATTTCTATTATTTTCACCTTTGCTTTTGCCTTTAGGTAAATATTATATTAGTTCTTTTAATTATTTGGGAGAAAAAGAATATTCCAAATAATTAAAAGAGTAAAGCATCTTATTTCTATATAATCTTCAAAACGCGTAGGCAATAAGCTCTTAAGAACGCAATAAAATACTTTCAACGTTTTTATAATGTGAAATAAAAAATAACAAAATTCTGGAACCAACTACAAACTATATTGTTATAGAAAGAATTGGCTATATATAATACAATTATAAAAATAGTGTATTTGAAGATATGACACTACTAGAAACAAATTAAACGGTCTTTTCATGGTATGAATGAGAAATTTGTATTATAAAAACTGATTTCCTCCCCTTATTTTTCACTGAATTATTTTACTAGTTGTAAAAACGTATGGATATAGATTATCACTGAAATAGTGGGAAACTTTCTAATTTTTTAATATAAAAATATTACTATTTTTTTTTTCTCACTAAATTATAATATTTGTAGAAACAATCCTCTAACATTTTTTAATGAGAAATAACTGACATTTTAGTAGTGTTATTAGTACTATAGATCGGTAATATATTTATCAACTAATTACAATAATTGTAAAAACAATGGACTTATGCCTGTACGTGGAAAAAAACACTTTTTCTTGTTTAATAGGAAAACTTTTTCTTTAGTGAAATGCTTTTTTCACATTTAATTTAACAAAATCAGAAAATATTATTCACAAAAATATTTTATAGTTTCCTCCACACCAAAATCTCTTTCTTATTGTTTTTTGGACAAATTACTAAAATACACAACACTTCTTTACCTATTATCAATATTTCCCTAATAATTGATCTACTTTTTTTTTTCATTTTTTAATCTATATGATCTGAAATTTGTAGTTTGAAATATTCGATAACATTTGATTCACCTTTGTCGAAAACAGAGTTATCAAGCTTACTGAACCTCCATCAATGGAGGTGAGATGAANTTACAATTTCAGTTATCAATTTCAAAAAATTTTAAATTTGAAAAGAATCCTATCACTGTTAAACCGAATTCAGAGTTCTAACTAGGGTTTTTCATCTTCTTCATTGTAATTTTCGCCTTTTTTTTTCTTTTATTTTGTATCAATCGTTTTATCTTCCATTATGCATCTAACATCTAAATAATCTCTAATGTTTTCTTCAGAAGATCCGAACAATAACGATTTCAGTTCTAAAAGGTTGGCTATTCCGATAACCATGACAAGTTCAAGTTCTAGCAAGAAAAAATCGAAGAAGAAAGTACATGCAACTACTTCAAAAGATTCGAAAACCCTCCAAAAAAGGGGTAGAAAGGTTGCCCCACCCATTGTTCGACCAACATTACCAAATGTAAGCATACATTTTTCCTAATTTTTATCATATATCTTAACCCTGTTTTTCCTAAAAATCTGATGATAAATAATTTTTTTATTTTTTTATTAAGTATCATCTGTGAATCGTGATTTTTTGTAGGTCAGATTTTGGTCACTGTATATTATTGTATATAAGAAAATTGCTTAATTCAACAATTTTGCATGTAGTTTGATTTTTGTATTGTGAATCATAGTTAATGATAAGTCTCC
>NC_064284.1:45799043-45801347 GCF_019186545.1 Solanum stenotomum
GCCGATTTGTCTCGCCGGTGAGAAGAGAAGAGAGGGAAGGAGAGAAGAGATGAAAAGAGGAGGGCGACGGGGGGAGGGCGACGGGAGGAGGAGCTAGGGCTGCTAGAGAGAAGAGATTAGAGGGATTAGAGGGTTTGGTCTTTTTTAGGTCAAAAATAGGAAGGTTAGTAGATTTAATTTGAGCCATTGGATTAGTTAAGATGAACGGCTAGGATTTGATCTAGGATTCACTTAAAGGATGGACGGTTAAGATTTAAACTAATGTTTCAAAATTTGGACAAAAGGGTTATAATTTCAATGAATGGATGGCTAAAATTGCAACTAAAATTGATATAAGAGGCTATAATTGAAAAACGAAATTGGATTGAGGTGGCTAGAATTGCAATGAATTGAATAAAGGAAAAGCTAAAATTGAAAGGAATTAGATTAGAATGGGCTAAAAATTAAATGATTTCGAGAAAAATTAAAGAAATGCTATCCAATTAAAATACTACAAATATTATCACATTTTATATAATAAAAATCACTTAAATTTTAAAACATTTGAATAAAATAATTATTCCGAGTTTTACTTATAATTTTAAAAATATTTACGATAATTTTATAAAGCATGCAAACTAAACTATATAATTTTTAGACAAAATCGATTAAAAATTTAAACTCGGAATATTTTTAAAAAAACACGTATTTAACCAAATAGCACTTTCGAAAGGGTTACACGTCTGTCAAAATTGGGTGTCAACATACCGACATCGTGAAGTCGATATTATCTAAATAAAATAATTATTTAAATATACTGACCTCTTTAGGTCGGTATTTATTAATTTATTTTAATATAAACTCACCTTTTGAGGTTGATTTTATTAATTAAAATTACATACACATACATACATACATACACATACATACATACATACATACATACATATATATATATATACCAAACACATATAGACGTGTGCCTGTTAATTAAAAAAATTAAACATTTGCGAAAGAACATAAAAATTTTCAAATAATAATATTATTTTTTTATATTTCTCTGTATTTTTGCATGAAAATAAATTGACGAAAGTTCTTTGATTTTCTTTCTTAATCATTCAATCAAATTAAATAACACTACTTATTTATTTTTCCTTATCATCTAGACTATCTAAATTTAATGCAAATACTCACTTTTAATTTTTAATATAAATCAATACGAATAAAAAAACCCATCTTCAAAAAGACTCGATTGACTTAGTTAATAACACTAGTAAAAAAAGACTCTTGTTCATTGCTAATAACACTACTAAACAATGTTACAACTCGACTGACTTTGTTATAAGGTTGTCAGTGATTTTAAAGAAAGAAAATCAACACAATTTCGTCGGTTATTTTTCACAAAAAAATACATAACACTCTTAAAAAGAAATTATTATTTTTTAAAAAGAATTATTTTTTGTTAATATTTAATTTTTTAACTAAAATTAAATGACACATGTCGATTTAAAATAAGAAGTTGCAATTGAAGAATATATATAAAAATAAATAAATCATAAAAATAGTATTTCGTGTTAAAATGGAACATAAAAAATGGAGTTCAAGGGTTAAAATGGAACAAGGCTAACATAAAGTGCCAAAATGAAAAATGTGGACAAGTTAGAAGGGTTGTATATGTGTTTGGCCATATATATAATTAGAAGGTATATAATTTAAATTTATAAAATTAACTTGATCGATAAATTAAATTTATTAAATTAAACTTTTGTTGATGTGTAGTTAAATTTTATATATATATATATATATATATATATCGATCAAGTTAATTTTATAAATTTAAATTATATACCTTCTAATGATATAAATTTAATTTTATTGATCAACAAAAGTTTATCAATATCAAATTTAATACATAAATCTCCTTTAATTGATCATCGATATTTCTTTAATTGATAATGTATTTCATATCTGAACCACTAGTATATAAGACTTGATTTGTTAAACTACTCGAGGAATATATATATATAATTAATCAACGTATTTCATACTCTGATGAAGTATCATTTACATGTCATCATAATTAGGAGGTGATCACTACACTTGACATCCATTCAAGATCGAACGTATATAATAATACTATCTCGCATTTCATACTGGAATGAATTATATGTTAGCTCTTCACCTCTACTACATCATGACATGAGATATTAAGTTTATGATTAGTCGACAGACTGATAGGATTTGTACATTACTCTATAAATATAAGTATAATTATCTCCTAATTCATATCAACGTAGTTTCATACTCTAAATACGGATTATAGAT
>NC_064284.1:45804935-45860767 GCF_019186545.1 Solanum stenotomum
TTTTTGACATGTTTTTGCATGGTCTCCATACTTAGTACTTAATTGTGCTAACCCCTTTCTTTCCCTTTTTTGAACTAAAGTGTAGGGATTTGGAGAAGATGACATGTCATGGCTTTGATAGGTTTCTAAGTGTTGAAGATGAAGACTTGGTGAGTCCTCATAGATTCGAGGACAATACCCAATACGTTCTTTTATGTCTTTTAGTATTGTTTAAGTTGTGTACGGGATTAGTCCCGAAATTTGTACTCTAAAGTATTAGATGGTTTTGAGACATCATGTATAAAGTCTAGAAAGTCTTCCGCTTGCTATTGTTTTTTTTTAATGAAATGTTTTCTTAGTAAAGAAAGTTTTTAATTCCTTATGGTTTTAGTGTCTATGCGATGAATGAATGCTAAGAGGCTTGTATTAGACCTCTTTGAGGTCGAGTACGCCGGTTACGACTAGGGGGTGATCCCGGGTCGTGACACGTCACTATCTATATAAAATAATTAATTAGCAAAAATACCCAAAAAAAAGCGATGGACTAAGCGATGCCGTCCGTCGCTTTTAACAAAAAAAATTTTAAAAAATAATTAATTAAAAAGTGACGGACTAAGAGACGCTGTCCGTCGCTTTTTAAAAATTTGACTAGTTATTTTGACCAAAAAGCGACGGACTAAGAGATGCCGTCCATCGCTTTTTTAAAAAACTAATTAATAAAATAAAATAAATTTAAACGACGGACAACGTGGTTATTGTTTAATTTGTAAATAATTATTTTTAATAAAAAGCAACGGACTAAAAGATGCAGTCCATCACTTTTTGTAAAATAATTTTAAAAATTATTATTTTAATTAAAAAGCGACGAACGGCATCTCTTAGTCCGTCGCTTTTTTGGAGCGACGCTGTCCATTGCTTTTTCTTCCGTCATTTTTTAGTAGTTTTTAGTATTGTATATAATCAATTTAATTTCTTTTTCTTGAAATGTTTTTCTTAAAGGATATTATATAAAAATGAAAGGTGAAATATGTGATACTTTAATATTAATAAATTATATGCAATGCACGTACACATTAGATTAATCTCAATACGAAAATTTAAATATCAAAGAAAGTCAAACAAAAAGAAGAAGATCTCACTAACTTCTTAATTTCATATATAACTATGTTAAAACATAGTTCAAATATTTTTCTTACTTTATGCGTCAAAAACATATTTTAAATTATTTTTATTACAAATCAAGTGGTTTATACATAAATAAAGTCATGAAATTTATAATGAATTAAATTTAATGTTACTTTGATTGAACTAATATTATTGTAATAAAATTCATTGAATTTAATAAGAAACTAAAATAATCAATTAACTGAACTTGTTCAGATTAACATTTTATGTTTTTTCTTCTTCTTTTTATCAGCAATGTTAAGCGAAAAATTATAGTTTAAAAATATCTCTATAGAAATATTTTGAACAAACAACATCAAGACCGTGATTCAATTTTATTATTTTTTGCTTATACACTATTTTAAAAAAAAATCAATTAAGGATATCAATTATTTAAAAAATATATTTAATTCCGCGCAGAGTGAGGATATGTACACTAGCTATTAATTAAAATGGGTGATTGATTATTTGACTCTTATTTATGTCTTAAGAAATAATATATTATCGTAACTGAATTGCTGGTAGTCTTCAAAAATAATTACTAATAAAATTAAAATTAGAAAAAAAAATTAATTTAATATTGCACTTGTGAGTAACAAATATTTTTAGTAAGTAGGACCAAATGGAGTGAGTAGTTAAAAATGGGGAGAAAATGTCATAAATGGACTCTGAACTATTGCAATAGGTCTATAATAGGCCCTTAACTATATCTTTATCAGATTTAGTCCTTTAACTATTTAAAATATTATCAAATTTGGTCTCTTAACTATACATTTGACACTTTTAGTCCCTTAACTATACACTTGTCACGACCCAAAAAGGGATGTGATGGCACTCGTCTTATCCCATCAAGACAAGTCAGCCTAAAACTCAACCATTACGATAAAGTGCGAAAATAAAACGATAGTAAAAGTCCAATACTATAAAATAATACGGAAATTCATAATCAACTTAAATATATCCTAAAATCTGGTTGTCACGTGCACAAGTCTCTAATGCATTACATTAGAATTGAAAGAAAACACAAGTCTCAAATGATATTGTTTCTAGAATAGAACTAGATTATAAATAGGAGTAAGAAGGTCCGTTGAGATGACAAACAACTACCTCACAAATCTCCACAGAAAGCCTCGAAAAAGAAGAGAATAAAAAGTATCACAAAGATCCGGGCTCGTAACCTACAAAAATGTAGAAGCAATGGGTGAGTACCAAACCATACGGTACTTAGCAAGTAAACTTCTAAACACAAGCTAAGAGAATAAAATACGGGTACTCCTACCAACCCAACCAAACCTCCACAACTATAACCTGCATAAAAACTAGTCCAACCTAACAATTTACAATTTTCATAGCACATAGCTCAACAACAACACTCAAACAATTACATATCCTCGACAACAAACTTAATAATTCATCAATCACAAGTTCCACAAAAAGGCACTCACAAGATCAACAACACACAAGATCAAGTTCACCAATAATAAAGATGTGCAATGCAATGAAATGCAATGTCAGGTATAGTGATGCATGTCTGATCTAATGATACACACCCATTGTCTCTCAATCCGGGACCCATGGGGACATATCTGCCCATACATCCGTCGTGGCATGCAACACGACCCTCGATAAAAAAATCTGTCGCGGCGTGCGACACGTCCCGCGATATTAGTATTTGTCACAGCATGCAACACGTCCCTCGATAATAGTATATTTTGTGGTGTGGGACACGTCCCTCGATAATAGTATCTGTCACGGTGTGTGACATGTCCCTCAATAATGGTATCTGTCGCGGCGTGCGACACGTTCCTCGATAATAGTATCCGTCGCGGCACGCAACACGTCCCTCAAAATGGTACATCCTCTTTAATTTCTTATACTTCCTCAATTCACATAACACTTATCACAATCATGTCTTAGAACCAATGTAAATGACATGTTCACACAAATAATGAGGAAATGACCAATTTCATAACAATGCACAATAACACAATCGTGATACAACATCAACAATTAATCAATAAGTCTTTCAAACTAGTCTCAACACATCACACACCAATAATTAAACACATTGCCTTTTATTACCCTCTTTCATCATTAGAATTATTTAACATGGACAAGTCAACCCATCACCAAGTCTCATTATTCCGCAACACATACCACAAGAAAATACATGATTCTATGCACTTAACAAGGGTTTAGAAATTCACTTGCCTCAATTTATCGAACAATCACTACGGGACTTGAGCCTTCCCCTTTCGTTGGCTTCCAAATCAATACAATCTATTCAAATAAATAACCACAATAAGATTTTGAAACTAACAATACTCACATTACCATATGTCTAGCCTGAATCCAAAAACTCACCCAAATTTATAATTAAGTTCTTAATTTCAAGCTTAAGGTTAAATCTAAATTCCTCCAAATGACATAATCCTAATGATACTCATATAATACAAAACACTGAATATTTAATTTGGTATATCAACTTATCAAAACTCGAATTAAATTATGACACTCTGGGAAATTTTTTGAAACAACAAGGCCATATTACGAACAATTCACGGGAATAACCTCAAATACTCAAATTCCCACACCCTATAATCAATTTCAAGCATCATTATTCATTACCACTCATGCCCCAATCATTTGACAATTACTCCCTCCGTCCCTTTTTAGTTGTCCACTTTAGAAATGACACACAGATTAAGGCAACAATGATTAGCACAGTGAAGTTACAATTTTACCCTTATGACAACTTTTCACTTCAAAATTACAATCACTTATTTGAATTCAAGTGAAATAAATTGGAGGGAAACAACATACACTTTTACAATTTTCAAGAAGTATAAATAAGGGTATAATAGGAAAAAATTTGTTGTTCTTTTTTGATTTGTCAAAATGGACAACTAAATAGGGACAACTAAAAAAGGAAATATGGACAAGTAAATAGGGACGGAGGGAGTATCAATTAGTAGTGGGGAAACAAAACATTGTCCCCTCAGAATTAAAAAAAAAACAAACAAAAAGAACGCTATCTTACTGCCTATTTTTTTGCTAAATTTCAATTTCCTAAAGACTTCAACTAATTTAATACTATTTGTACCTTTTGTAACTTAGCAATTAATGCGTGTGACTACTTTTAAAAAAACTTGCTTCAACTCAGACCTGCAATCTGATCGAGTCGGCTCCCACGTCTCCGCTGGTGAGTTTCTGTTCCCTTATTCTTTCTTTTCTAGAAATAATTAACTATTAAAAAGTGATAAATCCCTAACTTATTTTAATAAAAATACTGGACCAAAAGGTATAGGGTTTTAAATAAGGGAAACTTATATAAATATACTATAAATAAAAAATATTTACCATTTATATCAATAACATTTTTTTTCACTTGATCACTTTTAATACATTTATAATACGGTTTTAATACATATTACAAAGAACAATTTATTATTCACATATAATACAAGTTTTATTGATGGATAATACATTTATCACACATTTTAATACACTTATGTCAACTTCTTACCAAATAAGCATAATATATTTTTAAAAACAGTTATACTACATATATATTGCATACTTAATTCACTTTTAATACATATTGCAAATTTAACATAGTATTGCTATAAATGGTAATAAATAAAATGTATCGCTAAATCAGTAATTATTATTAAAAGGCACCCATCCTAATAATTTTTCCTTTAAAGAACTTATGGACTTAGCCCATTAGTCACAAACTAAATTAATTATCTAAAATTACTATCAATTAATTAACTATAGTTAAACGAATCGTTCAAAATTTTCAAACCAACTTTACCGACTGATCATGAATGACTCGGGGCAACTATTGATAGGGGTAAAATGGTAATTTTATGAAAATTTCTAAAAATGACATTCTGGGTCATTACATTACTAGTTTTTAGTCCTTTATACAAATTGTTAGGTTTATATTAACAAAACTCATGCCTCCGTGAAATTAAATCTTTAACCCATTTTTCGGATGTTTCTCTCCTCCCACTATTTTTTCTTCAAATTACTCTTATGAAAAGAACCTTAATCTCAACGATTCAAAATAAAATTCACGAGGAAAGAAGATAGGGAAAAGAGCCTGATATACTCCTCAACTTTGTCATTTGAAGCTAATATGCCCCACGTTATGAAAATGGTTAATATATACCCTTACTGTTATACAAACGACTCACATATATCCCTACCGTTACAAAATGAGCTCACATATACCCTTCATTTAACGGAAGTGAAAAAATAATTTTAAATTTATATTTTTGACTTCTAATTTTTTAAAAATTCATGTAGGGTCATATATGATCCTTCTAACAAAGTTCAAGGTGTATTTTAATCATTTTCATACATAAATTATTATTTTTACTTCTTTGATTATCATTATTTGAGTTTCTTATTCTTATTTTTTTTTCTCTCTTTAATTCCTTAGTGTAAAGAAATTTTTTTATAACTAATTATTTTGTGGCTATATTATAATTTTAAATTATCTTTTTCAACTATAATGTTACTTTAGTTTTTGTATTTGAAAATTTTTTTGGGTCATCTATACTAAATTTTACAAGAAAATTAGTGAAACAAAAATAAATTTGACCATCAAAATAATAAATTTAAATTAGTCATTGAAACAAAAAAAAGTCAAAAAAATATGTGTTAAAGGATTTAAATACCTATATGAGATTATATTTTTTAAAAAAAAAAAATTAAAAATTAAATTAAAATTAATTTTTTCACTTATTTTAGAGGAAGAGGATATATGTGAATCATTTGTGTAATAGTAAAGGTATATATGAGCTACTTAAATAACGAGCTCTATATGACAAAATAGAGACTATGCTATTTTTTAAAATCATAAATCCCTCCAATTTTCAGGATCCATACCACATTGTTCTTAAAACCTCATTATGCTTGTACATGATTTCCCATATTCATTGTTTTGGTTTAGATGTTACTGAATTTCACTGACTTGAATTGCGCCTAGCTTGATATCTTGTTGGAATTTCAAATTTCAAAAAATTTCAAATTCAAGTGTATTGAGCTTTGAGAGCATCTTTCACAATGGAAACTCATTGTTATAATGAAATAAATCATCTTTTTGTCTGTTATTTTTGTTCATTTTTGAGTTCATATATCAATAGCTTACTCAATTTTAAAAATTTATTTAGTAAAGTCATTGAATTTTGTTTTGTATCAATAAAATCCTTCAATTTAAGTTATTGTATGAATACAATCATTTTCATTAAAAAGCCAAATTTTTTTGGGTCCATATTTCCTGACACATGACAACAATTGGATCCAAGAAATAACAAAAAAAGAAAGAGGTTCCTTATATAAAGATATGAGATTATAAAACAGACCTTCAATTCAAACCAAAATAATTAACGTTTTTTTTTGTCAAAATGCACCCGAAAGATCAAATTCCATAGTTATTTTATTTTTCCTTTTCCTTATAAACTCCTCCAAATATAGTTGAACCGTTGATACCCAATTTTGACCAACCTATTATCACGACTCGAGCCTATACCCTGGACGTGGCCGGCACTCAAGAACCATAATTGGTCCCCAAGCGAACCTTCATTCTGGCTGACTACAAGCGGAAGACTAACTCAAGCATACATAAGCGTCAAATTGAAAGAAACGTTTAAAAACAGTTTACTGAATCCCAAAAATTTGGTGAATATACTGAGTCTGAAACATAATTTTAAATAAAATATTAAAACTGAAAGACTATCTAAAACTGTCTATCTATGAAGCCTCTACTATACAAAGATGAGTGTCGGGACAAGATCCACGACTCCTCAAAATGTTACTAATACTAACAACTCATAAAACTGAAGTCCTCCAGAAACAAGGAGGTCTTACTCAAAAGTTGACGAGCAGATGAAGCGATCTCAGTGGACTCTTGTTGAGGATCCGAAGAACCTGTATCTGCATCATTAAAAGATGCATGTTGAATGACATTTTTACATTGAATGTACGAGTATGTAATATAACGGAATAACAAATAACTAAATGAAAGGAATGTAATCGATAACAATGTACTCAAGATGAATGTAAAGAAATAAAAGATTTAAATCATTTAAAGCTTTACAAAATACTTTCTCATCTCTGAACTCAACATAATAAGTGATAAATAAAAATACACTTTAACTCTATTGGGAGATTCTCTAACTGACAACCATCACTCTGAGCAACGTGATGATACAACGTCTTGCCCACGCTGCCAAAACTGTCATATACCTTGTCGGGGGTATAGGACATCCTAAACTAAGTAGATCCACTAAGCAATAAAGATTCATCTAAAAAGTATGATCATTTACTCATGTTGGCAGACATGGTTTATGAGGATTTTGAGTTGTCTGAACTCATCCCCATATCGATGCTCAATACTATTCTTAATAATATACTCATTCTCAAATGTATAAAACATACTCTTTCTCTATTTTGAGGTAATTACTCAAAATCACCTCTTAAAAGAGGTAACTGCTCTGAAATATCTTTGAACTCGTTAACTCTTTAGAAATCAAAGTTTCTCTTTTATCAATGTAAAACTGATACCTTTGGAAATACTTATTTCCCTCATACTCTTACTCAATTTATACTTGAAAACTCTTTCTCAAAAAAATATCAAAATCATATTGTGATATGATCATTGATGACTCAGGGAAGTCATACTGCATACACATTGATGGTATATCTATATATCATACTACTTAAACATTGATGACATACTCGATTGTCATACTAATCATGTTTTAAAACTCTTTCTCAAACTCCTCCTTACTTTCTCAAAAACTCAATTTAAATTTTTTTTTGGCTTTAGAAGATTCTCAAAATTTATAACTCAAAATAGGGTTCATGTTGAAATATAGACATGAACAACTCAACTCAAGGATCTCAATAACAATATAAAAAACTCAATACTCAAAACTCAAGAACTTAAGAACTTAGAACTCAACGATACTAATCATCTCAAGAATACTCCATTAATAGGGTTCATGTTGAAATATAGACATGAACGAATCATATCAAGAATGTTAATGCATAACATATAGCAATTCAATAATTAGGAATAGAATTTCAAAAGAATCAGGAACTCAAGAACTCAAAATCAACTCATCTTAAGAATATTCAAATCTAGGGATATAATTCTAGATTACTCTTTTACTTATTTAAAAGTAGATGTAGGGTGTGAGGACGAACTAGTCCAACACTATGATAGCCTTACATACCTAGAAGAACAAGGTTCTTGAAGAAGAACTTGATTAGAAGCCTTGAAACCCTAGCTTGAAGGAGATAAATCAAGAAAACCTTTCTTGAAATTTCTTGAATTAGTTTCTTGAAATCCCTTTGGGCAAGCATTATGATTTTCATTAGTGATTTATAATTGTATGGAGAAATTTGAGTTTGAAAGAATGAAACTCTTGGAGAAAGATTTACCTTGAAGAAGAATTTTAAAAAGATTGAAAGAATCTTGAATGTAGTCTTCTACTTTGATTTTTCCTTAGGGTTTTCCCTTAGGATTTGAGATAGAAGAGAATGATGAATTAAAAGATGAAAATCTGATTATTTTGGGTCTATAATTAGTCAAGAAATTCTTTTAGGGTTTTCTTAGAGGTAAAAAGACAAAACGACCCTGTTTAATGTTTCCCCGTTGGCTAATTCGTCACTACAATGTATCAGGTTACTAAAATGGTCATAACTTTTTACTCAAAATTTGTATTGTTGCGAAATTGGTGGAGTTTAAAAGAAGATTCAAATACCTTTAATTAGATAGCTTATGGTCCACGTAACTCTTTATATTCTAAGAGATATGATCGTTTGAAGTTGACCCAAAGAGAATCTTACATCAAAACTTAATTGGTAAGAAAACTTTCAACTCAACTTTTTGCTAGGAGTTTCTAGTGACCTTAATTGATATCCAAAATCATTACCACACTAAAGAATTTAACTTTACACATATGGCCAATTTAAGAATTACCCAATGCGACCTTTCATGTTAATGAAGAATAGTTCGGGTCTTAACTTAGAAATTTTTGGGGTGTTTAAGAATCCCTTTGGCCCTGTTGCGGGGTGGCATGTTTCTACCAGCAACCTTTGATCTAGCCATGTATGCAAAACATCAGATACACTTAGAAATAATTTAAGCAAAAGCACAGAAAAGGAGTTGCAGATAGACTCATCGAACCGGTCGGCGAGTCGCCAAATCTCTTTGGCTAGCTAGATCGGGAACGCCGAAAAGATTGACTCAAAATTTCCTCAGAAAAATGGCATGTCGGCGATGGGAAAGACCTTTCGGCTAATCGCCGACAGCTTTCGGCGAGCAAGGATAGCCTGCCGAAAGTTACAGTGCATTTTAGGGATTAGGGGCGCAGAAAAGGGCGATGAAGGAAGATCTTCGGTGAGTCGCTGAGTGCACTCGGCGAACTCAGGCTTCTCGCCGAAAGTTACAGAACCTAACTCACAATTTAGCATAAAATTAAAGGCGATAAGGGGAACTTCGGCGAACCGCCGAGTGGTTCAGCGAGGTCAACCCAGCTCGCCAAACGACCCAACGTGCCTACTTTCAACCTAACTTCCAAAATTCAACCCCACATCCCCTTAAAACAAAATCAAAACATGCACTCTTACAATTAAACTAAGACCTATTACACCCATGCCCCCGGGATACTCAGACTTCTCCCGGTTTGGCCAAATTTGGCCATTTGATGACTTTTGCCCTTAAGAATGATGTCAACCGCCTCCATCATTGGACAAATTACGTCATTTGGCACAAATGCGGATTACTTAGACTTCACCTGACTAGACCCAACAACATGCAAGCACAACCCCGCCATTTTAATCAATTTTAAAGCATGAAAAACTTGGGAATTCAACAATATAAGCATTACGGGCATGGTATTCAAATTAAAACATGCACACACATATACAATTACAATCAGAGAGGCCCAACACACAACACTAAGACAAAATCAACTGCAAATGAGTCAAAATCACTAAAGAAAGATTCGGGGTTTGGAAAACCAACCTTAAAAGCCGAATAGATACTTTGAATCGCTAGGCGGCAAAGAAATCCAACTCTGAACACAAATCCGAAGACTAAAATGCGATAAAAATGCAAGAAATATGGAAAATATTGTGCGGATGTGAGTTGGGAAGTTCAAAAGTGAGGGAAGTGAAAGAGTTTTAAAGTTTAAACCTTTGGCCTTTAAAAACCGTCCAGTTCTTGCCCATTCAACGACATAAGTTTTGCTCGCCGACCACTCGGTGACACACTGAGTGGGCACTTACCTCGCCGAGTTTTATAGGACCTCCAGTTATTGTGGGGGTCCAAATGGCTTACAAAGTCGTGATCGCCGACCTGGTCGGCGATTCGCCAATATGCTCCTGGGCTCGCCGAGTTTCATAGACTCCAATTTAAAAATGTCTTGAGTCCAATGACGGTCCAAGTTGGGCTCGCCGACTGGACTTTTAGCTCACCAACTTGCACGTTTCAAATACCGTCCACACTTTGACCTGCACAATCAACACACGTTTATTTCTAAAACATAAGCAAAAATAAAGCGATAAAACTTTGGGTTGCCTCCTAAGAAGCGCCTTAGTTAATGCCGTGACATGACTCAAGTCTCCACTTAAATTCCATTTGTGGGGTTTGCCTCATTTTCATAAGGCAACCCTTTTTCTGGCTCTGGGTAGAGACAAGACAACACTTGGTCCATTTGGGACTCTAGTAGCTGAATGAACATGGAATGAGAGGTTGTCATTTGATTCAGCATTAAGACATTCTCTTTTATCTCGTCCAACACTTGGTCATGCTCTTTGACTTTGTGTAGGATGAGTGAGAGGACTTCTTCAATTTGCCCACCTTTTTGCTTTTTCATCCTTCGACGCTCGTGAGGGGGGATGTACCTGTCTTTCTTTTTGGACACTTCCTCCAATTCCATGATTTTTTTGTCCAAGACATCCAGCTGAGTCAACAATGTGGCTAATTCTTGGTCTTTTAATGTCTCTTTGTTGGTCTTAATCATGCCATCATGGAGTCGGGCTACTGTTTCATAGGGTTGTTGTGTCAAACAATCCTAAAAGAGTTGATCAGTTGAGCTTCTATTTTCAGGACCAAGACCTCTATAGAAGCATTCTAGAAGCATCTTTTCTGGAAGTCTATGAGTTGGGCACAACTGGAAGAGGTCCTTAAATCTTTGCCACAACTCATAAATGGTCTCACTCTCCAATTGCTTGAAGGTTAGGATGTCATCCCTGAGACTCATCAATCTCAAGGGAGGGTGATCCATTTGGTCACTGTTGCTACCAGATAAGCTTAATTTCTCTACTCAACAAGCAACACAAAAACCAAAACTGAAAGTAAGTAGATTCAACTATGACTAACACAAGAACAAAATTCAACTTAACCAAAGAATCTTAACCAACACTACTCCCCGACAGTGGCGCCATTTTGATTTTATTAACGTTATCAAAGACGCTTCATCCGATTCTAAGCATCAACAGTCGTTAGTCAGTAATATAACCCAACTAAATGAGTTGGGGTCGAAGACCATAGGGAGTGGTACGTGTTTAAGATTTAATAGCAAAGTATGAATATGTTCAAGTCAATCATAGGAATAGACATTTACGAATAAAAACATATTCAAATTAAGGGGTGACACGAGTGTCAAATAAGGGGGTTTTGGTTTTAATTATCAGCTCCAACAACAGCAAATAACACGATTAACAAGTAATGAGACGGGTTCTTGGGATGTGATTGGATTATAGGCTAAGGTAGACAAATGGGTATTTGCAATTGTTAGTAAATAACTGTAAATCAGTGAATAAGCTAGACTTTAGTGGAAATAAACTTTCTCTCGAACAATTTACCTCGAATCAATTTGGTTTCTCTTGAACACCAACAAATGGCAAATAAGAACAGCCTACGCTTTAGTCCATTCACTCTTTCGAGCTGAATGTGTGGAAAAGGATTTAGAATTCACTCTCTCAAGCTAAACCCATGACAATCCAATACCCACATACCATCAATTCATTAATCTTGGTTTTAAAACCTCTCTCTCAAGTAAGCCAAAAACACGAAGGTAGAGTTGCATTTGCAACTACAACCCTTTAAATTAAACAACAATTACTGATTGAAATCACTTCTAAACAACAATTAAACTATCAATTAGCAATACCCATAAGCTAAATCAGCCCATAATCACATTAATCACACCCCAAGAGTTGGGGTTTTAGCTAGACATCATAAAAAGATAGAAATCGTTACCAAATTGTGTTTCCATCAACTAGGTAAGATTAATTTCATCTTTTACAAAGGTCAAAGTTGAAGAATCTCAAAGACCCACTTCCAATTTCTCAAAAATGAAAAACTTCAATTCTTCAAAGCTAAGGAAAAGTTTGTCTCAAAGCTCAAAGTTCCCACTCCAAAACCAAAACATTCTATATTATGAAAACTGATACTAAACTAAATATTCAAAAATGTATTTATAGTCGCCAAAAATATGCTGCAAAGGACCATTCGGCGCAGTAAGTCGGGATCGCCGATCAACTCGGTGATCCACCATTTGGTCAATTCAATTGCCTTTTTTGATTTGGTCTTCAACATCTTCAAGTTTTGTAACTTTGGGCAATCCAATCACTTCATCGCGGAACCGTTTGGCGACACGCTGACTGCTCATTTCTCTCACCGACTTGATTTTCTCCTTTAGGGCTTGATACACTGGAACTTTAGGCGAGGTAATAGCCATTTGGTGACTCGCCCAATAGATTAGACGATCAACATGCCTTATTTTCTTCGTTCTTTCAGCTGCCTTGTTACTTTTTACTCGTTAGTGTCCATCCTTTGTTCCTCAATCCAAATACCTGGAAATCAAGAATTTTACATCAGTTATTGAGACAAAATAAGCATTTCAAGAAACTAAATCTATCCAAATAAAGCCCTAAATGAGTCCAAAATGTGGACTCATGAAATAACAAATAACGAAATGAAAGGACTGCAATAGATAGCAATGTACTCAAGCTGAATGTAAAGAAATAAGGATTTAAAGCTTTAAAAAATAATTTCTCATCTCTGAACTCAACATAATAAGTGATATATAAAAATAAACATTAACTCTATTGGGAGATTCTCTAACCGACAACCATCACTATGAATAACGTGATGATACAACGTCTCATCCATGCTGTCAAAATTGTCCTATACCTTGTCGCGGTATAGGACATTCTCAATAAAGTAGATCCACTAAGCAATAAGGATTCATCAAAAAAGTATGATCCTTTACCCATGTTAGTAGACATGGTTTATGAGGATTTTGAGTTGTCTGAACTCATCTCCATGTCGGTGTTCAATAATACTCCCAATAATATACTCATGCTCAAATGTATAAAACATACTCTTTCTCTATTTTGAGGTAATTACTCAAAATAACCCCTTAAAAGAGGTAATTTCTCTGAAACATCTGAACTCATTAACTCATTTAGTAATAAAAGTTTCTCTTTTATTAATGTAAAAACTGATACCTTTGGGAATACTTAGTTCCCTTATACAGTTATACTTTTACTCAATTCATACTTGAAAACTCTTTCTCAAAAAAATATCAAAATCATATTATGATATGCTCATTGATGACTCGAAAATTCATACAACATAAACATTGATGGTATATCTAGATACCATACTACTTAAACATTGATGACATACTCGATTGTCATACTAATCATGTTTTAAAACTCTTTCCCAAACTCCTCCTTACAATCTCAAAAACTCAGTTTACAGTAAAAATGTTGGTTTTAAAAGATTCTTGAAATTTATAACTCAAAATAGGGTTCATGCTGAAATATATACATGAATAACACAACTCAAGGATCTCAATAACAATATATAAAACTCAATACCCAGAACTCAAGAACTTAAGAACTTAGAACTCAATGATACTACTCATATCAAGAATACTCCTTTAATATGGTTCATGCTGAAATATAGACATGGAATCAAATCAAGAATATTAATGCACAACATATAGCAATTCAATAATTAGGAATAGAATTTCAAAAGAATTATGAACTCAAGAACTCAAAAGCAACTCATCTTAAGAATACTTAAATCTAGGGATATAATCCTAGATTACCTTTTTACTGATTTGAAAGTAGATGTAGGGCGTGATGAAAAACTAGTCTAACACTATGATAGCCTTACATACTTAAGAAGAATAAGGTTCTTGAAGAATCTTGAAGAAGAACTTGATTAGAAGCCTAGAAGCCCTAGCTTGAAGGAGATAAATCAAGAAAAAGTTTCTTGAAATTTCTTTAATTAGTTTCTTGAAGTCTCTATGACCAAGAATTATGATTTTCATTAGTGATTCATAATTGTATGGGGGAATTTGAGTTTGAAAGAATGAAATTGTTGGAAAAAGATTTACCGAAAAAGATTGAAAGAATCTTGAATGTTCTTCTACTTTGATTTTTCCTTGGGGTTTGAGAGAGAAGAGAATGATGGATTAAAAGATAAAAATCTGTTTGTTTTGGGTCTATAATTAGTCAAGAAATTCTTTTAGGGTTTTATTAGAGGTAAAAAGACAAAAATGATCCTTTTAATATTTTTCCGTCGGCTAATTCATCACTATACTGTGTCAGGTTACTAAAATAGTCATAACTTTTTACTCAAAATTCGAATTCAAATACCTTTTAATGGATAGGTTATGGGCCACATAACCTTTTATATTCTAAGAAATATGATCGTTTGAAGTTGACCCAAAGAGAATCTTACATCCAAACTTAATTGGTAAGGAAACTTTCAACTCAACTTTGTGTTACGAGTTTCTAGTGACCTTAATTGATATCCAAAATCATTCTCACACTAAATAATTTACCTTTACACATATGGTCAATTTAAGAATCAACCGATATGACCTTACATGTAAATGAAGAAAAGTTCGGGTCTTAACTTAGAAATTTTTGGGGTTTTACACCTATAACCCTCTCGGAATTGCTATTCGATTAAATACGTATTTTTAAAACATATTACAAGTTCTAAACTATTAATCAATTTTTTCTAAAAATTATATATTATAGTGTCCCTAATTTACAAAATTATTAATTATTATATTTATCGATAGTTAAACTCGACATAACTACTTTATTTTAATGTTTTTAAATTTAAGTTTGTTTAATTTGTATGAAAATATTATAATATGTGTAGTATTTTATTAATTGAATAGCACTTCCCTAATCTCCCCTTAAATCATTTAAATTGTAGGCTCTTCAATTCAATTTATTTAATTGATAGCCCTTAATCCTATCCCAATTCATTTCAAGTCTAGCCTATTCTATTCCAATCATATTTAAATTACAATCAGTTTTGTCCAAATTCATTTAAATTCTCCCATATTTTAATCCTAACCCTTGATCTCGTTCTATTCAATCTCAGCCCTCCATACAAATTTAATTAACGGACCAGATCACATTCCCTTCTCTTTCCATTTTAGTACACCAAAACGTCCAAACCCTAGACTTTTTCTTCACTCTCTTCCTCCCTCTAAATCAGCGCCGCAACTCTTTCCTCCCTGCTCTTCATTGCTGACCGATAACCACCACCGGTGAGGCCAGAAGCCGTCGGTCATCTTCATCGGCCTTCCCTATCCTCTTTCCCTTCCACATGCTATCCTTCTTTTCCCCTTTTCTCTTCTCTCTCTCTTCCTATGAGGAGGTCGACTACAACAACAATGGCCGTTTCCATTTCGCTTCTCCGACCAAGCGACCAGGTGAGATCAAGCGAGCCACCTGGCCAGCGACCGAAATCAACAACAACCGGCGACGGCAACAACTCCAAGACCAGCGAGTTTCGAGGAGACACACTTCGAACAACACCCACCGTTGAGAACCAATGACCAGGCATCCTCTGGCCAGTAGATGGCTCCTCCGTTTCTCCCTTTTATTTTTTTGTTATCTACGTATGGCAACATCAACACAACAACGACGAGCATCACTCAGATATGGTTTGGTCGGCGCTAGGCTTCGAGATTTTGGTTATATAAAACAGATCTTAACAGATCCGTTCATGTTAGCTCTTTAGTTATTTTCTCATTTTTAACAAATACATGAATCAGTATGTCGGTTTCCACAGAGAAATTCAATCGCATTAAAGTTTATTGGTCGAAAAATCTCGTTCAAAGTGCATTTCATCTTTGTTTAATAATTTATTTTTTATTTTGTTTGAATGAAGTTTTTTCACTACTTGTCTACTCTCATTCTTGAAAACAAGCAACCTGGATTGCTTTAAGTCACCTTTGAATATTTATTGATTTTGTGATAGTTGTGATTGTTATGAATCTCATCCCCTTGAATTGGTTTTGATTTACATTATAGAATGATTTGGTCTATCAAATAAGTGCTTAATTTTAGGTACTCATATTCATTAGATGGTTTATCATAACACATTTAAAATTAACTCTTGTGATGAATGTTCTCTTATTTGGTAAACTTGATTTCCTATATTACGTTGCTCAATGGACTTATGGTGGATTGGATTAGTTATTTCCTCAATAAAGTAAATTAATGGTTGTGTTTTCCTCTTTTGAATAAAATAAAATTTGCCCCCCCCTCCCACCCCTTTTAGTGATCTATGCTTGGCAAATTGTTGACCGAATTACACGCTTTAGTAAATTACCGATTTCAGTCATTATTTTTGGTAACTAAACCATTAATTTATGACTTTTGGACTATCTTGGTTTCCTATTGAATAATGAAAATATTTTAATTGAATCAATTTATTTCTTTTTCCATTATTGATAGCCCTCATTCTCACTATAAAAATATCCTTTGCCCTTTTATTTGATCACACTTCAACAACTTTGAACAAAAATACTCTCTACTCTAAAAGAAAATAAAGTCCGGTGAACATTCTAAGAGGTGCTTTCTCTATTCAGTTTCTCTGTTTTCGGATCAATCTTTGGATTAAGTTTGTCTTCATTGATGTTCAATTAAACTGCTTAACCGGTTAGTGTTCTTTATATACTTTAATTTTCTATTTTGCATCAATGTTTATTTATTATCATTCATAAGTCCAAAATGGAATATGCTAGATAAAAGGAAGCATTCGAGTCAGTTTTCGCTCTACCTTCGCTCTGTGTGACATTATATTTGTTGTTATGCTTTGCTTGTCTAAATGCGTGTTTGTCTACCTTTAGCCAGATAGATAAAATGAATATGCGTGTATGTTGAATCTGCCCATAATTAATGTTATTGTTTTATTATACTATATTGCTTTTATATGCTATATATTTGTCTGTATCTTACTTTAGAAGGTTTGGGATTGGTTTCAAGTTCGAAGAGTCGCCAAGGATGGGTCATTTGGATGGGATCTAGTTTTATTCGTGTTTATAATATTTCTACTATTTTATTTAGTTTTGTAATAATTTTGTAGTAACACTCTCTATATATGAAATATTTGGGAATCATCTAAAGGGGAGGGGGACATACGTGCTAACTGTTTTATTATTATTATTATTATTATTTTATAATGTGATTGTTAAAAGTTTGCTTATATTGCTTAAATCACTTAAAACATGCAAGCATGTCAGAATCTCTTAAATAAGCTACTTAAAATCAACCATTTGTTTGTGTTTGTCTTGTTGTAAATCAACCAATTTGAAATAATTAATCTTTAAGCATGTTGCATAATCTAGATTTCATAATAAATGTGAGCACATTAATTAATTAGCCTAAATTATAAGAGTTTGATAACTTTAGCATGTTAGTAATTTAGATCTTAACGCTTTATATTTTTGTAACTTTTTAGCATGCTAATGAATTCAAGGGAATTAAAATCTAATCTATTTCAATTTGATTGTTATATGAATATAAGCTTCATTAATTAATTTTGGCATTAATTCACTTAGAAAGCATGCCTAAAGCATATACGATCTAAATAATTTTAAATATTTTTTATGTTAGAAATCATGAATATAGGCTTTAAATATTTTAGCATGTTAAATTTAAATAGATGTCTTGCCTGAGTTAATTCTTAATTTGTCATTGCAACTTTAGATCTTAATGGCGATAACTATCTTTTTTAAGGAGTGTTGCTCAATCTAGAATTTTGAATAAATTGTAGCATGTTAATTACCAAGTCTTAATAATCTCAGCATGTTACACTTAGAAACCATGCCTATGAGACTTAATTAATTAGATCGATATCTTAATCAGACCTAATTCAACATGTTAATCAGTTGGTTTTAATGTGTGTCAGGATGTTAATCACTTAGATATCATGTCTTAAGGCTCTTAATATATTTCAGCATGTTAATGAATGCAAAGAATTAAAATCTGCTTAAATACTTGTTGCCCTGATTAAATCCTGCTATTGAATAAATATTCTGCATTCTGAATAATGCTTTGCCACTTAAAATTAGCTAATAAATCTATGTCTGCATGTTGTTTGAAACAGTCCTATTTCAGATTATTTATTAAGTAAATCAACCTTTGCTTTAATATTTCTGCTCCCTTTAAAATCAATTGATAACTAAAATTTGCCTTTTGTAATAACTTTCTGCCCCCTTAAAATCAGTTAATAATTGCTTTCTGCATTCTAATAACTTTTCCGCGCTCTCTAAATAAATATTGTCAGCTTGATTGTTAATGTGTTTGTATGCTCACACACTAGCATGAGACCTTTCACTTTATATGTGTTTGGAAGCATGTTAATTAAAACCTAGAGGTCAATATGAGATTTATGTGCTAAATATTGTCTAATTAATTTTGCCTGATGTTTAGATGGCCTAATTAAGAGCTTATGTTTTATTTTGTCTAAAACCACCCTAATAATAGTTTAATGCCTCTTGGACTTTAAGCAGGGACGCTAGGCACCTTCTAGGACATTATGCATGTGGAAGATGGGGTAGGGGTAGATAGGCCCTTTAACGGAGATGATGGAAGTTGACTTGAGCATAAAAATGACAAAACTTTAGTTTTGTCTTCCGAATAATAATCCGAGCGCTGATATGTAGAAGGGTGATAGTTTAGGTTTTGGAGTTTCCCTTTCCTTTTCCCTTTTATATGTTTATAATTATAACTATTTGGGGTAGTTTAATAAATAAAAATGGTTTTGTGCCTATCTACTTGTCTACCTTCTATCCCCTTGCTTATCTCTTATTTTATATTTGTATAAAATGTTTAATGTTTATTTACTTTATCACCTAGTTCGTCTTCTTAATTCATTAATAAATAGTGACCATACTTACTACATGTTGTAATCCCTACATAAATTATGAGATACGGCGAGGACCCACAGTTGTGGACCTCGAGGGGTGCTTAACACCTTCCTCTCGAGGTAATTTGAACCCTTACCCGATCTCTGGTTCGTTGATCCTTTAGAGTTAGAATTAATTAAGTTAGATAGGTGCCCTAATGCGCCTTAAATCGTTAGGTGGAGACTCTTTTTTTCAAATAAACCCAAAAAAGTTGTTAGGTCGTGCACAAAAACCGTTTTGCGAAAAATGGGGCGCGACAAAATGACGACTCTACTGGGGATATTACTAGGTTCTTACTATTACATGTTTCATGCTTATGTGGGGTTTATTTGCTTTGTGGTTTTATTTGGTTATTTCCTTGTTTATCTTGTTATTGGCGTGTCTAAACTATTATTTACTTTCTTTATTTGTTGGTTGATTTCCTTTTATCTTGTCTATTTTCATGATTAATCCTCGTCCCTTTTCCTTATTAGTTTACCTCTATGTTTAACCCTTTCTCTTTTCCCTTATTTGTTACTTCCTTGTTCAATCATTTTCCCCTTTCCTTATTTGTTTAATTTTCTTATATGTTGGCATGCTTATGTTCATTTTATTTATGCATGTATTTATTTATTTATTTACTGCTTCCTATAAACTATCTATATGTTACTGTTTTCCATCTACATGCTAAATGTTATTGTTTTAATAACTGACATTTCGCTCATACTTTCCCCAATTAGGACCGTCTTCTTTTTGTTTTTTTTTGTGATGTTGTGCCTTTGCACCTATCACAAATACTCCAATTCTCTTCAAATACCCTATTATAGAGAGTCGACAGATGCATGGTAGAAGTGGATAGTATTACTACCGTGAAACCACGAGCCTTCTCGCATAGAACCTTCTCAAGTCCTTGTCTACCCAACTCTTAGAAATCGTAATTAGGTCATACATGTTGCATAAAACCTAGGTGGTTTGACCCTTGGTGTCAATTCATATTATTAGTTGCCACCCCTATTGTCTGAAGGGCTCCAACACCCTTTAGACAAATTGCATACTATATGTCAATGTGATCATGATAGTTAAATCAAGTCAAGCCATGCCAAAATGGAGTTTAAAATTTGTTTGTTGTTTTATTTGAAGTGTCGTTATGGCCTACCTAGATTTTGTCGACATTCAAATGGCAGTAGATGTAAATACCAAACTAAGAGTGTGGTGGAATGACATTAAGTGGGATCTTGAATTGGAGGTTGATCATTGTTTGTGTAACACCCAGATTCGAGAAAGGAAAAAACTTCCAGATTTTCAGAAGTTGCATGTGCCACCGACAGAGGCCACTTACGAATCGTCAGTCGACTTACGGCCCGTCAGTCAGCTCCGTCAATGGCACAATCGACTTTTATTTTCACACCCCATATTTCAGCACTCTGATAGCCAAACGATGACTGATAGGATGGACCGTCAGTCGACTAACGGCCCGTCAATCAGCTTTGTCGATGGACAAATCGACTTTCAGTTTCAGACCCCAGATTTCAACCCTCTGACAACCAAATGACGACTGAAAGGATGGACTGTCAATCGACTTACGACTCGTCAGCTAGCTCTGTCGATAGGCCAATTGAATTTTACTTTAGGGGTATTAGGGTATTTTCCTAATTATTTTAATCCTAAACTACTTTGTTTTGGTTAGTTTTAGCGTATTATTCTAGTCAGATTTCGTAGTTTCGTCACTAGGTATGTGGGATTTCACTGGTGGATTCCTTTCATCCACTAGGTCCTTAGAATTCAGTCAGATTCTTGATTTTTGTATCTTGTTTGGACCTAGGGTTTTTAAAACTTTAGATATTAGTTGTGATTTAGCTGTTAGACTATTCCTAATCAGATTATCAAGTTTTTGTGGAATCGTTGCTTAGTTCTTTGCATGAAACTCAAAAGTTGTGTAGATTCTTTTAGTTCATGAATTACACATGCTAGGTCAGTTAAACAGATCTACATGCTCCAGTTTCGAATGCCACATTATCAGTATATATAATTGTTACATTCTCAGATTTGCATGTCAGTATTTTGAGCTATTCAGTATTTCAGTTATGTGTGTTAGATATACATATTTAGTTAGGAGTAGGCTTAGCACTGAGTGGACTAGGTTTTCAGTGTACCCTCAAAGTCCAAGAACTACGTGCCCCCATAGGTTAAGTCCACTCTATGGGCATCAGTTTTAATGATCATGCCGGTCACACCTTTGTACCCCTGTCAAGATGTATTGGGCCCTTCGATGGAGAGTGTACATCGGACACCACAGATAGCTCATGTGGTGGTTATGTCGATTACTAGTAGCTCCCACAGTCAGACTCTAGTGTATTTTACCAGGTTTTCAGTTATACTTCAGTATTCAGTCTCAGCATGTTATGTACTTGGTCATTACATTCAGTTCAATTATTTTCAGTCTGTATTAGTATTTCCATCATGTTCAGATTATGTCATTACTCAATTATGTTTTGTTCAGTTATATGTTTGTTCAACTTTTATCATTTCCTGCATGCTTAGGACTTTCCAAGTACTGACACATACTCTGCGCTACATATTTTCGTGGTGTAGGTTCAGGTCCTCAGCATTCAGATCACGCGTAGATCGGTTCCCGATCCACATTCAGCAGTTTTAATAGTGAGTCCTCATACTTCGAGGACAATAGACATGTTATTGTATTTTAGTCTTTCATTTCAGTTTTAGTTTTGCAAGAGATAACTGGGGCATGTCCATCATCTCTAGTCAGTTAAAGGCATTATTCAGACATAATTAGATTCAGCTTTAATTTTTGAGTGATTGTTCAGTATTACTAAACTCTTAGTATATTTTGTATATTCATACCAATATTGGGTATTCCTCATCATTCAGTTATCTCATGATTTAGCCTCTGCATTAGTTTATTTTTTATAGATATGTTCAGTTTTCTTATGATATGTCAGCTCACGATTGGTTGAGGTCACTCGGATCTTAAGTCTCGTGTTTACGCCTAGGGGCTAGCCTCGAGGCCTGATAAACTTGGTATCAGAGCAATAGGTTTAAGAGTCCTAGTATGTTTGAAAGCCGCACTAAGTAGAGTCTCTTTCATGGGTGTGAAGTGCACCACATCTAATGAGAGGGAGGCTGCAAGGTGTTTTAGGAAAACTTCACTTTCTTTGCTACTCTTATAGTGCGTAGGGTATGATTCAACTTCTCGCTTCTAATTAGATGCTATGCATTTCAGATCATGCCTCCTCATAGAGCTTACCCAAGGAATGTTAATGCATGAAATGCTAACACAGGTCCTCCAGTCCCAGACCATGAGGTTTCGAATGCAGAGTTTCATAATGCGATCCAACTTTTGGCTCATAGTGAGCCAACCAGAACAATCATCAGGCCCCACTTCCTAATAACACTAATGTTGGATCAGTTGGAGCTATAGTTCGAGATTTTGTTCGGATGAATCCGCTTGAGTTTGTAGGGTAGCAAGTTGGTGTGGACCCACAAAATTTCATTGATGAGGTTAAGAAAATCTTTGGAGTGATACAAGTGACTGGTAATGATATGGTGGAATTAACATCCAACCAGCTTAAGGATGTGGCTCAAGTATGATTCACTCAGTGGAAAGACAACAGGGGCTACTCTTTCTTTTATAAATCCCTATATAGCAGTAAGTTTAGGTGTCAGTCAAGAAACTCTTTTAGAACCCTTCTCAGTCTCTACTCCAGTAATGACCTAGTTATAGCTAGACAGGTATACAAAAATTGCCCTTTCACATTCTCTTAGAAAATCACCTTAGTAGATCTTGTAGAGTTAGAAATGGTATATTTCGATATCATTCTAAGCATGGATTGGTTACATTCCTGTTACGCCTCAGTTGATTGTAGAACTAGGATCGTTCGATTTCAGTTTCCAACCAGGCCAGTCTGAGAATAGAAAGGTAGTAGCCCAGTGCCTATAGGTTGATTTATCTCTTACCTTAACGCCATAAAGATGATCTCTAAAGGGTAGTGTAGCACATGTTGAGGAAGAAAGGAAGGAATTAGCAAAAGATATTCATCGGCTTGCTCGCTGAGAAGTTGGTCTTACGTACATGCTAGATGGTGGTGTGAAAATTCATAGTAGATCAGAATCTTCATTGGTAATGGAAGTTAAGGACAAACAAGATAGTGATCCTTTACTACTTCAGTTGGAAGGTGCAGTTCATCAGCAAAAAGTAGAGGTTTTCTCCCAAGGGGGAGATGATCACTATGTGTTCCTAAGGTGGATGAGTAGGTGAAGCAGCCTTGATTTGGGCCAGATTCGATTCATGATGTTATGGAAAAGGTTCAGTTCATCAAAAATAGACTTAAGACAGAAGTCCGATGCAAATGTAAGGAGAAGGAACTTAGAGTTTGAGATAGATGATTAGGCTTTTCCTGAAAGTATCACCTATGAAGGGGATGATGAGATTTGACAAACTTGGTTGGGAGCTACTTGGGAAGCAGAAGCAACCATGAAGGCCAAGTACCCTAATCTCTTTTCTTCTGATTTTGTTTCAGCTTTAGATAATAGTTTCCTCTCCAATTTTTCATATTACTCGTGCGTAAATTCAGTCTTAGTACCTTGTTCCTTCAGTATTTCTTGCATTTTTTGGCATAGTTGCATGTTCTTAGAACTCAGTTCAACCATATATCAATTTCTAGTACTTAGTAGTAGGGATTGTAGCTCCTTCCCTCCATACCCAGCTAGTTTAGTCTTCATCTGAGGATGAATGATCCCAAGGAGGAGATATTGTAACAGCCCGGATTCGAGAAAGGAAAAAACTTCCAGATTTCAGAAATTGTAAGTTCCACCTACGAGGCCACCTATGGACCATCAGTCAGCTCCGTCGATGGGCCAGTCCACTTTTAGTTCCAGACCCTAGATTTCATCCCTTTGACAGTCAAACGACGACTGACAGGATGAACCGTCAGTCGACTTATGGCCAGTCAGTCAGCTCCGTCGATAGGCCAGTCGTCTTTTAGTTTCAAACCCCAGATTTAAGCCCTATGATAGCCAAACGACGACTAATAGGAAGGACCGTCAGTCGACTTACCGTCCGTCAGTTGACTTACATCTCGTCAATCAGCTTTGTCGATGTGCCAGTCGACTTTTAGTTTAGGGGTAATAGGGTCTTTTCCTAATTATTTTATCCCTAAACTACTTATTTTTGGTCAGTTTTAGCCTATTATTCTAGTCAGATTATTCTCTAGAATGCACTAAGCTTAGAACAAAAGAATAGAAAGATGCGACTCAAAACCCTTCCAAGAACACAACAAGTTTTCTTCAGTTCCATCCCCAAAATTGAAGGATTTCTCTGTAGATTTTGTCACCATGTATGTGAGATTTCACTGGTCGATTCCTTTCATCCACTAGGTTCCTAGAATTCAGTCAGATTCTTGATTCCTATAGCTTGTTTGGACCTAGGTTTTTTAAAACTTTAGATATTAGTTGTGATTTAGCTGTTAGAGTATTCCTAATCAGATTATCATGTTTTCGTGGAATCGTTTCTTAGTTATTTGCATGAACTCAAAAGCGTAGTTGTGTAGATTCTTTTAGTTCATGAATTACACATGCTAGATCAGTTAAACAGATATACATGCTCCAGTTTTGAATGTCACATTATTAGTATATAACTGTTACATTCTTAGATTTGCATGTCAGTATTTTGAGCTATTCAGTATTTCAGTTATATGTGTTAGATATACATATTCAGTTGGATGTAGGCTTAGCACTGAGTGGACTACGGTTTCAGTGTACCCTCATAGTCCTAGAACTACATGCCCCCGTAGGTTAAGTCCCCTCTGTGGGCATTAGTTTTAGTGATCACGCCAGTCACACCTTTATAACCCTGACAAGGTATATCCGAGCCCTTTGATGGGGTGTGTACATCGGACACCACAAATAGCTCATGTCGTGGTTATGTCGGTTACTAGTAGCTCCCACAGTCAGACTCTAGTGTATTTGAACAGGTTTTCAGTTATACTTCAGTATTCAGTTTCAGCATGTTATGTACTTGGTCATTACATTCAGTTCAATTTTTTTCCAGTATGTATCAGTATTTCCATCATGTTCAGATTATGTCATTGCTCAGTTATTTTTTGTTTAGTAATATGTTTGTTTAACTTTTATCCTATCCTGCATGCTTAGTGTCTTCCAAGTACTGACGCATACTCTGCGCTACATCTTTTCGTGATGTAGGTTCAGGTCCTCAGCATTCAGATCACTCGTAGATCGGTTCCCAATCCACATTCAACAGCTTTAGTGGTGACTCCTCATACTTCGAGGATAATAGACATGTTATCATATTTTAGTCTTACATTTCAGTTTTAGTTTTGCTAGAGATAGCTGGGGGCATGTCCCAGCATCTTTAGTCAGTTAGAGGCTTTATTCAGACATAGTTAGACTCAGCTTTAGTGTATGAGTAATTGTTCAGTATCACTAAACTCTTAGTATATTTTATATATTAATACCAGTATTGGGTATTCCCCATCATTCATTTATCTCATGATTAAGCTTCCGCATTAGTTCATTTTTTCATAGATATGTTAAGTTTGGTTATGATATGCCAGCTTAGGGTTATCTTGGGGTCACTCGTGATCCTAGATCCCATGTTTACGTCCAGGGGGTGGGTAGCCTCGAGGCTTGACATTTTGGGTTGCTTAACTTCGCTCATCTCTATCACACCATACCGTTATTTAATCAAGGCTTTACTGAACTTTTGGGATCCTGTGAGGATGGTCTTCAAACTTATTAATTTCGATATGGTGCCAATGATTGAATAAATTAGTGGCTTCATCGAATTGCCATACCATGAGTGTGAAATGAAGGTACCCTGTAAGCCATCGTCAAGGGAGTTTCTAAAAAGTCTGGGAATGAAGTCCAATCCAACATTAACTTGTTCAGATCTTGGGTGGATTTCTTTCTACGTTTTTTATTCATGCTTCAGCCCATAAGGTAGTTATTATTCTTTCTATGAAGAATTTGAGTGCTCCATCGAGAGATGGCAAACATATCGCTTGAATGCCTTTGCCATCACACTATTAGGTTCCTTAGTTTTCCCTAAAGAGAGGAAAAAGAACGACACACGTTTGGGTTACGTGGTTCAAGATTTAGCTCAAAGAGAGGGTGAACCAATGAAAACTATAGTTCCCATGATCCTGACAGAAATAATGAGAAGTTTGTCGGCATGTGGCAATGGCAGAATATTATTCGAAGGATGCAACCGTCTGCTACAATTGTGGTCTATCGAACACTTCCATAGACGATCTGACATGGTAGATATCCTCCTTGGATCTGGTAAAAAGATTGATAATCACTCAAAAAGAATGGAATTCTTTACCACCCCCGTATGGGTCAAAGACTGGGTCATATTTCTGAAAGGACTCGACTGCTACCACATTCAATGGAAACTCTTTTGGTTGTCCACCCCTCATGCCATAGTGAGAGGTGATGAATGCTATTTCATCGAGCTTATTGGATGAAAGGGCGTTCAACCATACGTACCTCTTTGAGTTCTCTACAAATTTAGACAAATCCAAGTAATACCATTGCGATCTAACATGGATCATTTTAAGTATAACTTTGGATCAAATAAGCTGCAAGTCCACCACATACTTCGAAGATGGGAGTGGGTGGTAACCATTTCTATGGGTGCACGATGGGCATTCTATACACTTGAGTATTGCATATGGATCCTAAAACAGGCTAAAGGCAAAGAATTAAGTGGGGAAGGATACTATGGGCTCATCGATGAAAGAGAAAATACATGGGCACGCAACTTGTTGAACCTCGGGTATGAAGTCACTCCATATGTGAAAGAGAGAACGGTGCCAAGTTCTTGGGATCTATATCTCCGAGACGTCAAATTTCTAGGATAACTTTCCCATGGTACCCCTTTTCCCTTTAGTTTATTTTCAGTTTCGTTTTCAATTATGATGTGATGGTTGAATTTTATAATAAATGAAAGTTGGTTCATTTCCTCTAATCTAAACTCCAAATTGGCAAATAAGGCTTGAATTAATTATTATGCATCACTTATATGTCATCTTAGGCCTACCACTGGCTCAACGAGGCTCTTTGCATTTAGGGCTTTTACTTTAACAAAATAGTATGCTTGTTATCTCAATTTATACAATGTTCTAACTCGGTATTTTCTTTTGATTTTATTTTTTTACCCTTCCCCAATGGTTGATCTGTAGACCATTGTTTACCACACACGATCAATGGGCACTCTTCCTTCTCTTCCAAGTGGGAATTGCAAAGGAAAAAGGAAGATGATTAATGATAAGGTTATAGGTAAAACTATTGAAAATGAGCATCATTCGAATAAGTTGGTATCAAATTTGGAACAGAAAATAAGGGAGTTATAAGAAGAGATATATGATATGCGCGAGTGGGCTAAGCTGTTACTCACTATCAATTCCTCTTTGGAGACAAACATGGATAAACATCCTGTCACAAATAAAGACACTTTCCAAAATAATCCTCCACCAACTCATCGTACTTCTCATCCTTCTGAACCAAGCTCCATTCATGCCTCCAAAGAGCACTCACTTTCCAAATTACACATATCCTCCCAAACATCACGCATATGCTTTTAGACCTCCATATCTTACTCCGCGCCTACAGAATCCCACCATACAAGCTCCTCAATATCAAACGCCTATGCACCAAGTTCCTTGGTATCGCGTGCCGCTCATACTATATCAAATGCCTCCATGCCAAAAACCTCCTCTACCATACCAACAACCTACATATCCTATCCACAATGTCAAATCCCTCACTCAACAACATATTCGCAAAAATCTATTCAATGTTGAGAAGAAGTCCGTCGAAATTTACACTCATTTAGCTGAACCTATTGACCAACTCTATGAAAGGCTTAAAGTTGTTGGTTGTGTGACATCTATCCCTGCCTAGAATCCAGACACTTAATCCGAATGGTATGATCCCAAAAAGAATTGTGACTATCATTCAGGGATGAAGGGACATATTGCTGAAGTTGTGGTCTAAGAAACAAGATTCAACAATTGATTCATACTAAAGTCATACACTGGACAAACCTTGTGCCAAAGGAGTCCCAAGAGTGAACATGTCGAAAGGCATCTCAAGCAGTTTCCAATAAAGTCATACACTGCATTCATGTTGCATCAAATTCTGACAAGGAAAGTACCCATGTTAACATTTGGACAGTAAAGTTTGGTCAGAAACTATCTTTCTTGTTCTTGCTTAAGAGTATTCCATGTAATGTCTTAAATTATGCTCTTTTACTTTGTATTTGGAACTACGTCAGACCTGATTCCCGTTTAAGAGGGGATACGTAGGTGCTACTATAGAGTTCGGTCTCATCCTAATAAAAAAATTCATTTCTCCTTTTATTGTGTAACTGGGGCAGAATTTTTGAGGGGGTCTCAAAAATTCCATCAAAGAGCATTTTCTAGCAAGCCACAACTGGGGTAGAATTTTTGAGAGGGTCTAAAAAATTCCATCAAAAGAGCATTTTTCTAGCAAGCCACAACTGGGGCAGAATTTTTGAAAGGGTCTCAAAAAGGACATTTTCTTGTAAGCTACAATACTGGGGCTGAATTTTTGAGAGGGACTCAAAAATCCCATCAAAAGAGAATTCTTCTTACAAATCAATACTGGGGCAGAATTTTGGGAGGATCTCAAAAATTCCATCAAAAGATTATATTTTCTTGCAAGAGATGACCTCAACAATCCCATTCATTTACGAATAATTAGACTAGGGCATAATTTTTTAAGATCTCAAAAATTCAAGAGAACAACTTTTGGCGTACAAAAGAAGCATTAGAAAATTTAAAGATCTACACTGGGGCAGAAAATTTTAAGGGAACCTCAAATTTTTTGACAACATTGCGAAAGGTCGACCTTCGATCAAACATCAAAGGAGCATACTGTGGCAAATCAGGGATACAGATCAACCTCCCTCTTATAAACTAATTATTTTTTTTGAATGCAGAAAGACAAGTTCATATACAAGAAGCAATTTAAACATAGCCTGAAGGATCAAACTACTATTAAGCTCGACAAATCGCCAGTAAATGGTACCCGATCCTTCCAATAGGATGAAGGGTCAAGCTACATTATTCTGAGCCCAAAAATTGCCAGCAATGACACACTGTCCTTTCAACAATGCAAAGGACCAAGCTACTTTATAGTGAGCCCGACAATCACCAGTCAATGACACCATGTCCTTCTTATAAGAAGAAGTATCAAGCTACATAATTTTGAGCTAAAAAATCATCAACAAATGGTACACTATTCTTCCAGAAAGATGAAGATTCAAACTACTTGCCAACAAATGGCACACTGGCATTCTAAGATGCTTTATGCTCTCAACTATTATATCATTCTCAAAATTTCATAAGCCTGGAAATTGCATTGAGCACGAGATTGCATTGTGCCTGAAGATTGCATGTGCCGATATTACATAAGCCCGAGAATTGCATGTGCCCGAAGAATGCATTGGGCTGGAAAATTGCATGAGCCAGAGAATCGCGTTGAGCTGGAGATTGCATTATGCTCGAAGAATGCATTGAGCCTAAGATTGCATTGAGCCCGAGATTGCATTGTGCTCGAGAATTGCATGAGCCCGAGAATAGCATGTTCTTGAGAATTATATGAGCTCAAGAATAGCATGTGCCTAAGAATCGTATGAGCCCGAGAATTACATATGCCCAAGATTGCATTGTGCCCGATAATTTCATGTGCTCAAAAACTACACTATGCCCAAGAGTTGTATCTACGTTGAACTCAAAAGTTATAGTGAGCCCGCAATTATATTGAGCCCAAGGATTTTTGGAGCTACTATTCATTCAAGTCATGGAAGCCGCATGGTGCTCAAAATAAGTACATCCGTACGGAGTTACTATCAAATAAAGCCACAAGTATCAATAGATGCCCGAATTACATCAAAATAGATATTATCTCTTTACTCATTATTTATTTTGAAGATGTAATAGTCCAAAGGCATCATCTTTCATGGCCTTCAGACATCATTTCATGGCCTGCGGACATCATTTCATGGCCTGCGAACATTATTTCATGGCCTAAGGATTTAATTTATTATGTTCCAAAGGCATCATGGTCTAAAGGCATCATATTTCATGGCTTGCAGACATTATATCATGGCCTATATCTAGAACTACACACTACCTGACCGTCGATCTCGTTTTATTCAATCTCAAGCCCTCCATCCAAATTTAATCAACAGACCAAATCACATTCCCTTCTCTTTCCATTTTAGTACAACAAAACGTCCAAACCCTAAATATTTTCTTCATTATCTTCCTGTCTCTCAATTAGCGCCGCAACACTCTCCTCCCTCCTCTTTGCTTCTAACCGGTGACAACCACTAGCGAGGCCAGCAGCCGCCGGTCACCTCCGTCGGCCTTTCCTCTCCTCTTCTCCACACCATCCTTCTTCTCCCCTTTCCTCTTCCATCTCTCTCCTCTGATGAGGAGGTCGAGTACAACAACAATGACGGTTTCCATTTCTCTGCTCCTACCAAGAGACCAGGTGACATCGATCGAGCCACCAGGCCAACAACCGAAATCAACAATAGCCGGCGAAGACAACAACTCCAAGACTAGTGAACTCTGAGGATGCATGCTCTGACCAACAACACACATGCGAGAACTAGCGACCAGGCGGCCTCCGGCTAGAAGCTGGCTTCTCCGTTTCCCCCTCTTGCTTTTTTTTGTTAACTACGAATGGCAACATCAACACAACAACGACAAGCAGCACTCAGATACGGTTTGTTTAAAATGGATCTTAACAGATCTGTTGAAGTTAGCTCTTTCATATTCTCATTTTTAACAAATACTTGAATCTGTATTTTGGTTTTCACCGAGAAATTTAATCGCATGAAGGTTTATTGGCCGGAAAATCTCGTTCAAAGTGCATTCAGTCTCTGTTTAATATTTTGTTTTATGTTTTGTTGAATGAAGTTTGTTCACTACTTGTCTACTCTTATTCTTGAAAACAAGCAACCTGGATTGCTTTAAGTCACCTTTGAATATCTATTAATTTTGTGATAATTATGATTGTAGTGAATCTCATCCCCTTGAATGGGTTTTGATTTACATTATAGAATGATTTGGTCTATCAACTAAGTGCTCAATTTTAGGTACTCATATTCATTAGATGGTTTATTATAATAACTCCAAAATTAACTCTTGTGATGAATGTTCTATTATTTGGTAAACTTGATTTCCTATATTACTTTACTCAATAGACTTACGGTGGATTGGTGATGTTCTTACGGTCTAACTTTTCTTGTTATGGTAATTTTAGATACAATTGATTGTGTTAATTGATATCATATGTTGATTTGGGATTAGATTGCTTAGTTATTTCCTCAATAAAGTACATTAAAGGTTATGTTTTCCTCTTTTGAATAAAATAAAATATGTCCCNCCCCCCCCCCCCCCCATTTTAGTGATCTATTCTTGGCAAATTGTTGACCGAATTATCGGCCTTAGTAAATTGCTGATTTCAGTCATTATTTTTAGTAACTAAAATATTAATTTGTGACTTTTGGATTGATTTGGTTTCCTTTTGAATAAGGAAATATTTTTATTGAATCAATTTATTTATTTTTCATTATTGATAGACCCAATGCTCACTATAAAAATAGACCATTTGCCCTTTTATTTATCACGCTTTAACAAATTTGAACAAAAAATTCTCTCTACTCTAAAAGAAAATAAAGTCTGGTGAACATTCTAAGAGGTGCTTTCTCTATTCGGTTTTGTTGTGTTCGGTTCGATATTTGGATTAAGTTTGTCTTCATTATTGTTTAATTAAACTGCTTAACCGGTTAGTGTTCTTTATATACTTTAATTTTCTATTTTGCATCAATGTTTATTTATTATTATGCATAAGTCCAAAATGGATATTGATAAATAAAAAGAAAGCATTTGGGTCAGTTTTCACTCTTCCTTCGCTCAGTGTCACGTTATATTTGTTGTTATGCTTTACTTGTCTAAATGTTTATTTGTCTACCTTTAGCCGGATATATAAAATGAATATGAGTGTATATTTAATCTGCCCATTATTAGTGTTATTGTTTTATTATATTATATTGCTTTTATATGTTATATATTTGTTTGTATCTTACTTTAGCAGGTTTGGACTTGGTTTAAAGTTCGAAGAGTCGTCAGGGATGGGTCATTTGGACGGGATCTAGTTTTATTTGTATTTATAATATTTGTACTATTTTATTTGGTTTTGTAATAATTTTGTAGTAACACTCTCTCTCTATATGAAATATTTGGGGATCGTCTAGGGGGGAGGGGGACATACGTGCTAACTGTTTTATTATTATTATTTTATTTTATTACGTGTGATTCTTAAAAGTTGGCTTATATTGCTTAAATCACTTAAAACATGCAAGCATGTCGGAATCTCTTGAATAATTTACTTAAAATCAACCATGTGTTTGTGTTTGTCTTGTTTTAAATCAACCAATGTGAAATGATTAACCTTTAAGCATGTTGCATAATCTGGATTTCTGAATAAATGTGAGCACGTTAATTAATTAGCTTAAATTAATAAGAGTTTGATAACTTTAGAATGTTTGTAATTTAGATCTTAACGCTTTTTATTTTTGTAACTTTTTAACATTCTAATGAATATAAGGGATTTAAAATCTGATCTATTTAAATGTGATTGTTATCTATTAATATAAGCTTTATTAATTAATTTTGGTATTAATTCCTTTAGAAAGCATGCCTATACGATATAAATAATTTTAAATATTTTTTGGGTTAGAAATCATGTATATAGGCATTAAATATTTTATCATGTTAAATTTAAATAGATGTCATGCCTAAGTTAATTCGTAATTTGTCATTGCAACTTTTGATCTTAATAACAATAACTATATTTTTTAAGCAGTGTTGCTCAATCTGGAATTTGAATAATAGCATGTTAATTAACCAGTCTTAATAATCCCAGCATGTTACACTTAGAAACCATGCCTATAAGACTTAATTAATTAGATCGATATGTTAATCAGACCTAATAAATTCAGCATGTTAATCAGTTGGTTTTAATGTCTGTCAACATGTTAATCACTTAAATATCATGTCTTTAGGCTCTTAGTATATTTCAGCATGTTAATAAATGCAAAGAAGTAAAATCTACTTTAAATACTTGTTGTCTTGATTAAATCCTGCTAATGAATAAATATTTTGCATTCTGAATAATGTTTTGCCACTTAAAATTAGCTAATAAATTAGTGTTTGCCTGTTGTTTGAAACTGCCCTATTTCAGACTGTTTATTAATTAAATCAACCTTTACTTTAATATTTATGCCTCCTTTAAAATCAATTGATAACTGAAATTTGCCTTCTGTAATAATTTTTTGCTCCCTTAAAATCAGTTAATAATTTCTTTCTGCATTCTAATAACTTGTCCGCCCTCTCTAAATAAATATTGTTAGGTTGATTGTTAATGTGTTTGTATGCACAAACACTTAAGCATGAGACATTTCACTTTCTTTGTGTTTTAAAGCATGTTAATTAAAACATAGAGAACAATATGAGATTTATGTACTAAGTGTTGTCCAATTTCTTTTGCCTGATGTTTAGAGGGCCTAATTAAGAGCCTATACATTAAGCCGGGGGGCTAGACACCTTCTAGGACGCTATGCATGTGGAAGGTGGGGTAGGGGTAGATAGGCCCTTTAACAGGGATGATGGAAGTTGACTCGAGCATAAAAACGACAAAACTTTGATTTTGTCTTCCAAATAATAAGCCGAGCGTTGATCTGTAGAAGGGTGAAATTTTAGGTTTTGGAGTTTCCCTTTCCTTTTCCCATTTATATGTTTATAATTATAACTGTTTGGGGTAGTTTAATAAATAAAAATGGTTTTGTGCCTATCTCCTTGTCTACCTTCTGTCTCCTTGCTTATCTCTTAATTTATATTTATATGAAATGTTTAATGTTTATGTACTTTATCACCTAGTTCGAATGCTTAATTAATTAATAAATAGTGACCATACACTTGCTACAAGTTGTAACCCCCACATAAATTATGAGATACGGCCGGGACCCACAGTTATGGACCACGATGGGTGCTTAACACCTTCCTCTTGAAGTAGTTTGAACCCTTACCCGATCTCTGGTTTGTTGACCATTTAGTTAGAATTAATTATGTTAGATAGGTGCCCTAACACACCTTAATTTTTTAGGTGGTGACTCTTCTTTTCAAATAAACCCAAAAGAATTGTTAGGTCATGCACAAAACCCTTTTTGCAAAAAATGGGGCGCGACATGAATCATCAAATAAAATTCCGGCACATCTGCCCTATATATATATATTTTTTTTACTTTCATGACTTAATCTACAATGGTGAAAATGTCAAAAATGCAACATCAGCTATAGTGGGAGCCAGTGGCGGCTCAAGCTAATTAGTGGCTAAAGCCAAAAATAAATCGGAGGCTTAACTTTTAATTATATTTTTATTTTTTATTTATAAGATGCAAAATTATTTCTTTCATTTTAATTAAAAAAAATTATTTTTTCTATGGTCTTAAACTAAAGGAAATTTTATAAAACTGGCTGATCAAAATCATTTTGGAGATTTAGTTGTATTTGATGATCCCATTACGTTGGATAATATTCACTAAAATCCAGTTGGAATAGCACAAGGTTTATAAGCACCAAAACATTTTTACTGATAAATTTAGTTGAGTGATTTTATAAATACAAAAATTTAAATTGAGTGATTTTATTGATATAAAACAAAGTTCTATGACTTTATTAGATAAATTCTCAAAGTTGAATGACTTTAGAGATATGGACTCTTCATTTTTCGACTAGGCTGGTGATGTTGAATATCAACTATTGGCATGAGAAATACCTCAAATATTAAATATTAAACCATCTCATCTCAACCCCAAATCCTATATTGGTATTTTCAATCTCCAACCCTACACCATTTTACACTCTTTTAGTGTGTGATTAATGTCGCACCAAATTATTTTTTTGAACATTTTATTATACAAAACTTTTAATTTAATATGTTATGAATTGTATGTTTTAATGAAATCCCTACGATACTTGATTATTATTTTATGTAATATTTATAATATTAATTTTAGATCTTAAAGTTGATGTATAAATTAACTTTCATATATATGACTTTTATATAAAATATAAGTTAGTTTTACTATAAATTATAATTGGATAAAAATAAAATTGTAACCTTCACAAAAATAAAAAATACAAATAGAATAAATTATTAGATAAATTATTTTAAATAACCAAAAATAAGAAACATTCAACAAAGTAGATTAAAATTATCAATTTCAATAATTTTGAGCACAACATAAAATTGAAAATACATTAATAACGTAATAATTTAGTAAATCATAACAATAATTTAGTAATCTGGTAGTACGCTAAAATTGAGATGTAAAATTAATATTATAAAGATATTGTTATAAAATATAAGCTCATAATGATATAATATAAAAAGAGAAGAAGACAAGATATACTAATTGTAACACCCCAAAAAAATTTTGAGCTAAGACTCGAACCATCCTTCGTTGTGTGTAGGATTTTATCGATGAATTAAAAATTTCTGAAGTGTTAAGGTCACTAGATGTAGCACCTTGAGTTCCAAAAAGAACTAAAAAGGAAATAGCAAAATCTGAAATTTTGCAAGTTATGAGATTTGGTTCAACTTCAAACAACCATAACTCTGAGTACATGATGAGCTAGGTGTGCCATAAGATGGAAAATGAAAGTTCTTTGAATTATCTTTCCAACGCCACCGAGATTGCTAAGTTTCGAGGTCGGATGAGTGAGATATGCCCTTTTTAAGTCAGGCTGTCCAATTAAGGAAAGTTACCTGAAAATAGTGAGGGGTATTTTGGTCTTTTTCTTACCCAATTAGATTTAATTTATTTTTAGTAATGTTTTAGGGGTATAATCTAATTAGTTTCTGTTTTATAATCCTAATATATGCCTAGGGTTTTAGTTGAGAGTTCCAGAAGAGAAATTAAGAAAAAAAAGGAGAAAAGAGGAAAGGATCAAGGCGTTCGTCGAGGTTCTTGAGTTTTGTTGCAGATTTTCGCCATGTGTTTGATCCCTAAGAGGTATGTAAGCTTTTATAGTATTGGGTTCATTCATCCACACGCCAATCATGAGTTTGTTTTGCGAATCTATCCATAAATATTGAGCAATTTAATTTTTTGATGAGTTCTTGATAAGTGTTCTTGAAGTTTCCTTATCGATCAAGTTTTGATGTAAGATTCTACATGGTAAACTTCAAATGAACATATATCTTAGAATATAAAGAGTTAAATGAGCTATAAACTATGAAATTAAAGCTATTTGAATCTACTTTCCACCAACACCAGTTTTGCGTCAATCCATTTTCGGAGTAAAAAGTTATGACTATTTTAGTAACCTATATAGTGCTGTTACGAATTAGCCGACGGGAAAACGTTAAAAAGTGTTGTTTTTGTTTTTTTACCTCCAATAAAAGCCTAAACGAATTTATTGACTAATAAAAGGCTCAAAACAATCATATTTTCATCTTTTAATCCATCATTCTCTTCTCTCTCAAACCCTAGGGCAAAACCCTAAGAAAAAAAATCAAATTAGAAGACTCCATTCAAGATTCTTCTTCAAGGTAAGTCTTTCTCCAAGAATTCCATTTTTTTTCAACTCAAAATCATCCATACAATTATGAATCACTAATGAAAATCATAATTCTTAGCCATAAAGATTTCAAGAAACTAATTCAAGAATCTCAAGAAAGGTTTTCTTGATCGTTTACCTTCAAGCTAGGGTTTCAAGGCTTTTAATCAAGTTCTTCTTCAAGATTCTTCAAGAACCTTGTTCTTCTAGGTATGTAAGGCTATCATAGTGTTGGGCTAGTTCATCCTCAAGCCCTACATCTACTTTCAGATTAGTAAAAGAGTAATCTAGGATACTTTCACTAGATTTGAGTATTCTTGAGATAAGTTGATTTTGAGTTCTTGAGTTATGTTTCTTTTAAAAGTTCTATTCCTAATTATCTAATTGCTATATTGTTATTGAGATCCTTCATATCATGAATCATAACTCTTGAATTCATAATTCAAATTCAAGAAAGAGTTAAGAGTAGAGTCCAAGAAAGTATTTGAGTCCAATTGTGAATCCTTTGAGATCAACTATCGATTTGAGCTAAGTTTTGATGAAGTAACCATGAGAATGAGAAGAGTTGTATACTCGAGTTCCATATTGTTATGTAGACCCTTGAGTCGAGTCGTTCATGCCCATAAATTCCGCATGGACTCCATAAATTGAGTATCATTGAGAGGAGTAGTATCTTCAAGTTCTAAGTCTTGAGTATAGAGGTCCTAACCTTTTTGAGATTATATTCCTAATCATGGGACTATTACATATTACCCATGAAGTCCTTGAGTTGAGTAGTTCATGCCCATAATTCTGCATGGACCCTATAAGTCGAGTAGTCTTGGGATGATTTAGCATGAACCCTCTGAGTCAAGCATTCTTGAGGCGAGTCTTATCATTGAGTCTTGAGTTCTTAGTACTTAGGTTCTTTGTTTCTATTAAGATCCCTAAGTTGAGTCGTTCATGTATATAATTCCACATGAACCCTATGATTTGAGTTATAAATTTTAAAAAGCTTTTTGAAGTCAACACTTGAGTTCTTAAACTGAGTTTTGAGAAAGTATAGTTGGTTTTGAGAAAAGAGTTTTCTAAAACATGATTGGTATGACAATCGAGTATGCCATCAATGTTTGAGCAGTATGGTATCTAGATATACCATAAATGTTTATGCAGTATGACTTCCCGAGTCATCAATGATCACATTATAATATGATTTTGAAATGTTTTTTTAGAAAGAGCAGAGTTGAGTTCATTTTCTTTAAAATGATATATGGGAACTAAGTATTCCCAAGAGTAAAATATTTTCACATTTAAACAAGAGAGGAAACACCGATTTCCAAGAGAGCTTTTAAGCTAGTTTTTGAGTAATAATATCAAACCATAGAAAGATATATTTTTAAACATATGAGTTGGGTATATTTTTGGGAGTAGTATTGAGCACCGATAAGGGGACGAGTTTAGATAACTCAAGTCTCCATAAACCATGTAGCCAACGTGGGTAGAAAGGATCATACTTTTTGGATGATCCCTTAATGATTTTTAGCATAGACTAGTGGATCTACTTAGTTGAGGTGTTTTATATCCCGACAAGTTTTAGGACAGTTCTGGCAGTTTGGGCGAGACACTGTATCATCACATAACTCATAGTGATGGTTATCGATTAGAGAAACTCCCACAGAGTTGTATTATATTTTATTATATACAAATTGAGTTGTTATTGTGTTCTTCAATACATTGAGTTGCTAGCTACTGTTTTTAAAGTTTTCCATATATTGCATTTTTTATTGTTGCTTTATCTTGAGTTGAGTATCCAGAGTTGAGTATCTTGAGTTGAGTACCTTTGAGGTGAGTATCACATCTTTTAGTTGGGTATCTTATTCTTGAGTTGAGTTGAGTTGAGTGAGTTCAGAAGAGGTAAGTATGTTTCTTTTTTATCAAGTTCAAGTCTATGTTTATGCTTTAGAATTCCCCTTACATGCTCGTACATTTCACGTACTGAGTCATTTGGCCTGCATCATTTCATGATGCAGATACATGTATTTAGGGTCATCAACAGGGGCTTCGTTGATACCACATGGAGTTCGAGTTAGCTATGGTGAGCCTCCTTGCTTCCGGAGGGTTCCACTTGCACTTTCAGTTATATCAGTTGTTAGGATGTTGTGGGTCTTGTCTCAACTTCCATCTTTGTCAGTTAGAGGCTTCATAGATAGACAATAGAGTTTCATAAATCTGTTTCATTTATCTTGTTAAATGTTTTAAAGACTTGAGTTACCTAGTTTTGGCTAGTTGAACAGACGATTATATTCTGAGTTAATTATTTGAGTTTCAATGAATTTTATTTTGTTTTAAGCTTTGTATGCTTAAGTTAGTCTTCCACTTGTAGTCAGCAAGGATGAGGGTTCGCTTGGGGACCATCAATGGTTCTCGAGTGCCGGCCACATCCAGGGTGTAGGCTCGGGTCCTGACATAGATGGAAGAGAGAAATTTTCTTATTCAACTGTGTCATAGAATGGTGATTGCTATCTCTATTTATAGGTTGAGAAATAAATTTTAAGGTCACCATGTTTAATGCCAAATTAGTAGATACATTGTTATCCCAAAAAGGCTCATATTACCTTGGGAATACACATCCATGAAAACGATAAGTTCATGAATAAACTTGATGGTCAATCCATTTAGTTCAATGGATTTATAACACTCTTCCTTGAATGTCCATAGATAATATGTCTCGTTAAAATCTTACTAGGAAAAACCCTGTGGGGAAAAAATTCTAGTGAAGGAAAAAGAATACACATATCTTTTGATACGCATTATTTGTTTCCTAATTAAAAACCTTGCCAGGAAAAAAGAGTGCAACGCGTATTATACTGTAACACCCCGCTATTTAAAAGAGCTAGAATTAGAATGAACCATTTTTGGAAAGAATAAATTTGAAAGTTTGGCAAGTTTGCTAAATATAAGTTTTTAGGTCAACGTCAAACGACCATAACTCTCTGTACATGATGAGTTAGGTAGGCTATAAGATGTCAAATGTAAGGTCTTGGAATTATCTTTCCAACGCCACCGAGTTTGCTAATTTTCAAGCTCGTATGAGGGAGATATGCCCGTTCGAAGTCGGTCTAACTAGTTAAGGAAAGTTACCCAAATTTAAGAGGGGTATTTTGGTATTTTCCCTATCCAATTGGTTTAAATCATTTTTAGTAATTTAATTGGAGTCTAAACTGATTTTTTCAGTTTTCACTTTACAAAATTACACTAGGGCTTTGAGAGAAGAGAAAATAGGAGAAAACCTAAAGTTCATCGTTCTTGAGATTTCACTTGCGAATTTCGCCAAGGGTTAATACCTACGAGGTATGTGCGTGGGTTAGGTCACTCACACACCAATCATGATTTAATTCAGTGTATTTACGTTCTTGAAAGTAGAGTAATTGAGTTTTCGATAGATTTTGTTGAAGTTTCTATTGAGATCTTGATTGTTGAGTTTTTGAGAAGTTCTTGGGTTGATATCATGAGATTTGAGGTTGTTTTTTAGTAGATTCTTGTATACTTTGGTTGGGTATTCGAATGTAAGTGTTTGGGGAAGGAACCAATCAAATGTAGACGAATTAGGGTCGAAAAATGAATAAGAAAGTTAATGGGTTTTCTGGGCAGGGGGCTGCTGTATTGCGCCACTCAGTGCGCTAGCAAGAGGGGTCTGTAGGATGGGCTCTGGGGCGCCGCTCCACTCAGTGCGCCCCAGCGTAGGTTCTATAGGATAGGGTCTGGTGCCCTGTGCCACTCAGTACGCTAGGGTCGTTGTGTCCTCTACCCTTTCCCACTTCTTTTCGTTTGAGTTCCCTTGAACCATACCTATGTTTTCTAGTTGATTTCTACACTCTAAGGTACGTCTAAAAATTATGAGATCATCCATTAAAATGAATCATAACCTTGAATCCATAAATTCAAATTCAAGGAAAGTTAAGAGCCAAGTCTAGAGAGTTCTTAGAGTCTTTTCAAGAAGTCTTTTGTCAATGCTTTAAACTTGTTTTAAAACTTGAGTTTTGAGTTGAGTAAAGAGTAACAAATGAAGTTCATTTTCTTCAAAAAAGTATATGAGAACTATGTATTCCCAGAGAGTAAATGTTTTCACATTTGAACAAGAGAGGAAACACTAATTTCCAAGAAAACCTTTGGGCTTGTTTTTGAGTAATTTTCTCAAACCACAAAAAGAGTTATGTTTTTAAACATATGAGCTAGTTACATTTTTAGGAGTAGTATTGAGCACTGATTTGGGGAGAACTTGAGTTCAAATAATTCATGGTCTCCATAAATTGTGTAGCCAACATGGGTAGAAAAGGGTCATACTTTTTAGACGATTCCTTAGTATTTTTAGCATAGACTACTGGATTCACTTAGTAGTTAGGTTCTATACCCCCGGCAATGTATAAGACGGCCCTGTCAGCGTTAGGCAAAATGTTGTATCATCACACAGCTCATACTGATGGTTGTCGGTTAGAGAAACTCCACAGAGATATTTTGCATTCTTATATACGCATAGTTAATTGTATTTTGATATACAAACAGAGTTTAGATTGTATCCTTGCTTACAAACTGAGTTATTATTGTATTTTTAATACACAGAGTTGTTATCCACATGTTTTGAATGCTTTTCTTTATATTGAGTTTATATTACTGTTTTATATAAAAATTAGTTGAATTGAGTTGAGACCAGGTATCTTCCTTCAGTTCCCTTTCAAGATTATGTCTTGTTATATAATGCCCCCACATGCTTGTACATTCAATGTACTGAAGCCATTTAGCCTGCATCTTTTATGATGCAAATACAGGTAACCAGGATCAACATCCAGCGTATCGTTGATCCAGTTGAGCTTCAGAGTTGTTGGTGAGCCTCCTTGATTCTGGAGGATCCTCTTTTTATTGTTTTTATTAGTTCATTAGGATGTCGTGGGTCTTGTCTTGATGTCCATCTCAGTTGGTAGAGGCTTTCATAGACAGTTAGTTTATATTGGTTCATGAGTCTTTTCCATTTTAGTTTTAATGTTTGAGACTTGAGTTGCCATTTTGGCTAGTAAATATTTCTTTATACATTCTAAGTTATCTATTGAGTTTTTAGTTTACTTTTAAAGTACATTTATTTTGAGTAAAGTCTTCCGCTGAGTAGTAAGTCAGGGCAAGGGTTCGCTTGGGGCTAATAATGGTTCTCGAGTGCCAGTCCCTCCCAGGGTGTAGGCTCGGGGCGTGACAAACTTAGTATCAAAGCACGGAGTTCAAGATTCATAGGTCTTCTATGAATCCGTGTGTATAGAGTCCTGGTTATCAATTTGAAGGGCGCCACATCTATAATTAGGAGGTTGAGACACTTAGGAACTATCTCACTTCTTTCATACTCATTTCGTGTGATAGAGTTTATCTAAAAGGTTTCTCTATAATTCGTGTTTGCGCGTGTGTTTCAAATCATGCCTCCACGAAGAGCTGTCAGAGGTCGTGCTGCTAAATGGAATGTTGCACCACAAGATCAAGGGTACCTAATTCACCAGGAGTGCAACCCCAAGGAGAGGTCACCAATGTTGGGTTTCGTGAAGTTATCCGGGTGTTAAGTCAAGTTGTGACTAGTCATGTTGGAAAGAGAGAGAATCGACATGAAGTGGATGATACTTCTAGGATCCGTGAGTTCTTAAGGATGAAACTTCCAACCTTCACTGGTTTGTGTGAGGCTGTTGTTCCCCACCTTTATTACCTTGTTTTTTGGGCTTCAAATTATGTGACTCATAAGCCCTCAATATCTAAAGATAGATGGCTAAAGGGCGGGTTCCGCAGTTAACTAAGAAAATGATCGATTGCCTTGGAGAGGAAAGGAAACTCGGGACTAAAAACAAAAAGGATAGGAATGAATTGAATAAAGAAAAAATATATAGAACCTTGAGCATTTTCTCTTCTCGGCAATGGATGAGAGTAAAAAACGGGTATCCGAGGATACAAAAAACTTTGTAGAGGAACTCCAGAAGGTTTTTGAGATTATGCATATTGCTGATGCTGAGAGGGTGGAATTAGCTGCATACCAAATGAAGGGTGTTGCTATATTTTTTTTTATCAATGGAAAAACAATCGAGCTGAGGGTGCACCACTTGTGAGTTGGGCTTTGTTTGAGGAGGCCTTTGGGGTGTTTCTTTCCTCGTGAATTGAGAGAAGCAAAGGTAAGAGAGTTCCTCACTCTTAACCAAGAATCTATAAGTGTTTTTGAGTACATTCTGAAGTTCACCCAACTTTCCCGCTATGCTCCGGAGATGGTTGCTGACATGAGAAATAGGATGAGATTGTTTGTTGCTGGGTTGTCTCGTCTTCCAAGTAAGGAGGGAAAGACAGCTATGCTAATAGGAGATATAGACATAGCAAGGTTGATGATGAATGTGCAACAGGTTGAGGAAGAGAAGTTGAGAGATAGAGAAGAGTTTTGAAACAAGAGAGCTAAGACAGGGAATGAGTTCGGACAACAGAAGAGTAATGTCAACCGATCATCTCTCCAACAGAAACAAAAGGGACTTGCTCCATCATCTGCTAGTGCACGTGCACCAAGGAACAGAGGTGAGTTCAATAATCATAATTCACAAAATTTCAGAGCTAGACATGCACAGTCTCAAGATAGTGTAGCACGAGGAGGTAATGGGACTCCTGCAAGTGCTAAGTGTGGTAGGAGCCACTCAAGTGCCATAAAGATAGATGCAGCTCTACCTGGTGGAGCAACTGAAGAAGATTGGGCTCTATTGCCCCCATTACCATTACCATGCATGTTCTTAGGACACTCTCTCATAAAATAGCGTCACTATCTTTATGCTGTTCATGCAGATTTGTTAACCGATCAAGTCTTCAGTATGTGTTTAGTCAGAAAGAGCTTAATCTCAGAGAGAGAAGATGGTTAGAGTTACTCAAGGATTATGACATGAGTATTCTCTGTCACCCAAGTAAGGCTAATGTTGTTGTTGATGCCTTGAGTAGGTTGTCTATGGATAGTACTGTCCATGTTGAGGAAGAAAAAAGAAAGTTTAGAAAAAGATATGCATAGACTTGCACGATTAGGAGTTCGACTAATGGATTCCACCGAAGAAGGAGTAGTGGTGATGAATGGAGATGAATCATCATTAGTGTCTAAAGTGAAAGAGAAACAAGACCAAGATCTTATTTTTCTTGAATTGAAGGCAAATGTTCATAAGCAAAAAGTAATGGATTTTGAAGAGGGGGAGATGGGATACTGAGGTATCAAGGTAGGTTGTGTGTCCGAAGGGTGAATGAACTCCAAGAGAGGATCATGGAGGAAGCTCATAGCTCCAGATATCTATCCATCTAGGTTCCACAAAGATGTATCGTGACTTGAGAGAAGTCTATTGGCTGAATAGTATGAAGACTTGAATTGCCAACAAGTTAAAGTAGAGCACCAAAGGCCTGGTAGTATGGCTCAGAATATAGAAATTCCCGACTGGAAGTGGGATATGATCAATATGGATTTTACTACTGGTTTGTCGCGGTCTCGCAGGCAACATGATTCTATTTGGGTGATTGTGGATCGAATGATAAAATCAGCCCACTTTTTACCGGTAAAGACTACCCATTCAGCAGAGGATTATGCCAAGTTATATATTCAAGAGGTAATAAGACTTCATGGAGTTCCAGTTTTGATCATATCAGATAGAGGTGCATAATTACTACACAATTCTGGAAGTCTTTCCAGAATGTTTTGGGTTCAAAGGTGAACTTGAGTACTGCTTTTCATCCTCCAAATAAATGGTCAAGCAGAGCACACTATTCAGACTTTAGAAGATATGTTCAGGGCTTGTGTGATTGATTTCAAAGGTAATTGGGATGATCATTTACCTCTCATTGAGTTTTCTTATAACAATAGTTACCATTCTAGCATCCAGATGGCTCCTTATGAAGCTCTTTATGGGAGAAGATGTGGATCTCCTATTGGATGGTTTGAAGTTGGTGAAGCTGGGTTGATAGGACCAGACTTAGTTCATCAAGCCGTAGATAAAGTGATAGTTATTCAAGAAAGGTTGAAAACAACCCAGAGTCGCCAGAAATCCTGCACTGATGTTAAGAGAAGGGACTTAGAGTTTGAAGTAGATGATTGGGTATACTTGAAGGTTCACCCATGAAAGGTTTTATGAGATTTGGTAAGAAGGGGAAGCTTAGTCCCCAGTATATTGGTCCTTACCGAATATCCAAGAGGATTGATAATATAGCTTATGAGTTAGAGCTGCGGCAAAAGTTAGCAGCAGTTCATCCAGTGTTTCACATTTCTATGTTGAAAAAGTTTATAGGCGATCCTTCACTGATCATACCAACGGAAGATATTGGTATTAAGGATAACTTGTCTTTTGAGGATATTCTTGTTCAGATTCTAGATCGCCAAGTTCACAAATTGAGAATCAAGGAGGTAGCATCAGTCAAGGTTTTATGGAGAAATCAGTTTGTTGAGGAAGCTACTTGGAAAGCTGAGGAGGATATGAAGAAGAGGTATACACATATCTTTGAGCCCAGAGAAATTCCAGATCAAGGTACTAATTCTCTTTTTAGTACTCTTTAATTGATATACTAAATGTTTTAGATTTGCTTGTTGGGTGTTGAGTTGAATGTTAAATGTTACACCCTTAGTCTACTAATAGTAATCTCATTCGAGGATGAATATTCCCAAGTGGGAGATATTGTAACACCCGCTATTTGAAAGAGCTAGAATTAGGAAGAACCATTTTTGTAAAGAATAAATTTGGAAAGTTTGGCAAGTTTTGGTACATATAAGTTTTGGGTCATGTTCAAACGACCATAAATTTTAGTACATGATGAGTTAGGTGGGCTATAAGATGTCAAATGAAAAGTCTTGGAATTATCTTTGCAACGCCACTGAGTTTGCTAATTTTCGAGCTCATATGAGGGAGATATGCCCATTTAAAGTCGGGTTGTTAAGTTAAGGAAAGTTACCCGAATTAAAGAGGGGTATTTTTGGTCTTTTCCCTACCCAATTGGTTTAATTCACTTTTAGTAATTTAATTGGGGTCTAAACTGATTTGGTTCAGGTTTCACTTTAAAAAATTACACTAGGGCTTTGAGAGAAAAGAAAAGAGGAGAAAAGAGGAGAAACGCAAAAGTTCATCGTTCTTCAGATTTCACTTGGGGATTTCACCAAGGGCTAATCCCTACGAGGTATGTGGGATCACATAGAGTTGGGTTTATTCATCCACGTGCCAATCATGATCTAATTCAGCGTATTTATATTCTTGAAAGTAGAGTAATTGAGTTGATGGATTTTATTGAAATTTCTATTGGGATCTTGATTGGCGAGTTCTTGAGAAGTTCTTGGGTTAATTTAATGAAATTTGAGGTTGTTTTTTAGTAGATTCTTGTATACTTCGGTTGGGTATTCAAATCTAAGTGTTTGGGGAAGGAACCAATCGAATCTAGACGAATTAGGGTCAAAAAACGAACAAGAAAATTTGTGGGTTTTCTGGGCAGTGGGCTGGCGCACCAGCAAGAGAGGCCTGTAGGATGGGCTCTGGGGCACTGCACCAAATAGTGCACCCCAAACCAGGTTCTGTAGGATAGGGTCTAGCACCCTGCGCCACTCAGTACGCCAGGGTCGCCAGGTCCTCTACCCTTTCCCACTTTTTTTCGTTTGAGTTCCCTTGAATCGTACCTATGTTTTCTAATTGATTTATACACACTAGGGTACGTCTAAAAATTATCAGATCATCCATAAACATGAATCATAAACTTGAATCCATAAATTCAAATTCAAGGAAAGTTAAGAGCCAAGTCTAGAGAGTTCTTAGAGTCTTTCCAAGAAGTCTTTTGCAAATGCTTTAAACTTGTTTTAAGACTTGAGTTTTGAGTTGAGTAAATAGTAACAAATGAAGTTCATTTTCTTCAAAAGAATATATGGGAACTATCTATTCCCAAAGAGTAAATGTTTTCACATTTAAGCAAGAGAGGAAACACTGATATCCAAAAGAGCCATTGGGCTATATTTTGAGTAATTATATCAAACCACAGAAAGAGTTATGTTTTTAAACATATGAGCAAGTTACATTTTTGGGAGTAGAATTGAGCACCAATTTGGGGACAAGTTGAGTTCAGATATTTCATGGTCTCCATAAACCGTGTATCCAACATCGGTAGAAAAGGGTCATAATTTTTAGATGATTCCTTAGTGCTTTTTAGCATAAACTAGTGGATCCAATTCGTAGTTAGGTTCTATACATCCGGCAAGGTATAGGACGACCCTGGTAGCGTGAGGCAAAATGTTGTATCATCACATAGCTTATAGTGATGTTTGTTAGTTAGAGAAACTGCCATAGATATATTTTGTATTCTTATTGTTTTACTCAAAAATTTAAATAAAAGAAAAAATGACTAAGTTTTGAAAAATCGATTAAAATCATGATTTAAGAGAAATCAAATTTTCAAAAGAACAGAGTCGCCACTTAATTTTTAGTAAAAATTCAAGAAAAACTAATAAAATTTCAAAAGATTTAAACAGATAAAATCAATTGAAAATAAAAGGGTTCGAGTTCAAATGTACATTTCGAGTAGGTGTTAGGACCTCGAAATTTCCGCTAACTTGCGATGACCGACGATTTGACTAAAATGACTTTTCAAGTAACTTTTAAAATTTAACTAAGTTTAAAAAATGAAGATAATTTTAAGTTGTTACTTTTAAAGGAAAGGTGGCATAATTCTTTTAAGACAAAATAAATAAAATATATAAATAAGTAAATAATAGATGTTTCAAATAATAAGAAAGGCTATCTTGGGAACTTGATTAAATTAAACCATAAGAAACAAAAAAAAGTTAGTTAATCAATAACAATATAAATAATAATAGAGGGGGAAAGAAATAATTAGACTTAGGTTTTCGGCCCAAATCCAATTAAAATGACCTTTTGGCCCACCTGTCCTAAAGTCTAAAAAAAACTAAATTATGGGTTTAGGCCCATTTTAATCCAAAAGTTGCTGGCTGTTTTACTTTGGACTTTTGTGTCCAATTTCGCCTGGGACTTGTAGCTGAAAATGGTTCAAGGCTTTTGGGCCTATTTGCCTTTGGAAATTCCGTGAATACATTTAGCGTATAACACTGTATATGGGCTGTATTTTGACTTTTTTCTTGTGTATCAGACTGTATACCATGTGTACACAACCTAATTCAGCTTCCAAGTACTTACGTTTCGCTTTCAACCTGTATATCAGCTTCTCTTTCGTTCGGATGAGTGATGAGGCTGACTCGAGACAACTCAAAGATATGCAAGGAGGAGTCCAAAATGAACTCGGATAGATTTGGATGCAAAACGATAAACAAGTTATAGAATTAGCAATTTTGGGAAATAAATGAAGTGATAAAGGTAAAATAAATAAGTAAATGAAATAACACTTGACAGTCAACTTTTTAACAACACAACACATAAACAATAACTTGAATGGAAAACTGATGAAAACTTGTTAATTTTTAAAAATCGTGACAGAGGAGCAGTGATAAGTATCAAGCATTAGAACAAAGGTCATATGAGATGTAAACTAATAAGCTTTTAATAAAGACTATTACTTATCACAAGATTAAAATCACTACTGGGCAGGTTCAAAAACAGAGAAGAAAGAAATTTTAATTAGATATAAAATGACAAGATCAACCCACATGCTCTGCGAAGTCTCAATTGCACATTAATTGACACCAACTAGGACATAAACTCATCCACTCATTTTAATGAACTAATATGATGACCATATAACATGTAGGCAAACTACTAGCAATTGTGTTCATACTTAAAAAAAACAAGCATGCTATACACATAAAAAAAAATCAACTCCAGTAAATTCGCTCCAAAAATCTTAAAGGCAAAGCTGAAACTTTGACAAAACTAAGGTATTAGGTAGAAAGAGCCATAGACTGGATCAAAAAATTGATCATGTTAGGCAGTAGGAAGCTAGTCGAGATTCTGCCTTTACATAGACAACAAAATTAACAGCAACAAAACATAAGAGATCGATACTTAAAGACGAAGCAAAATACAAATAAGAGCAAACCGATTCAGTCACAAGTAGGTCAAATTAATGCAGAATGAGAGGTGATAAGGAGGCGAAGATAATCTTAAATAACTTAAAGATAAACAATAAAACTTGGGTCTGTCGATTTATTAACGTAATGCAAATCCGATTTAGACGACGGAACTCATGATCTAAACAAAGGTAAACAACCAAGACAACACCATGATAGATATTATCTTGAGATGAACTCCGAACACATACAACACTACAGAGCTATCAAATAACAAAAACCTTCTCAAAATGGATAAGAATATTAAACAATAAGATTTCAGATGAGAAAAACCAAAGAAGTATATAACTCGTCTAGTCGAGAATCAAACATGTCAACATATTGAGAACAACAGAGGCATGAACGGAAATAGGTTTTACCTTTTTTCGGGCAGAGACTGAGACGCTACGAGATTGACTGAGCGATCCAACCACTAACGACCTCACTGGTGACATCGAACTCAAATGAACTTGGGCGAGTGATGGACGGAAAGAGTGAAACTAAGCCTCAAAATGATTTATATTCTCTATTCTGGAGTGTATTTCGAATGTGTTTTTGCTAAGTTTTTCCTTTTGTGTATGAGTTTCCTCCTGTCTTTAACAAAATGGGGAAATGAGTTATATATAGAAGGAGAAATAGGGCTGATTTAAGGGGGAAACGGGAGGGATTAGGATAGATTTTCAAAATTTGAAATTCAAACCTCTCTTGAGGATAAGGTTGCTGACTCGAATTAGTACAAAGCCCAACGGATTTGGAATGGAAGCTGCTTGATTTGAGTAAAGAATGATTGAGGCGTCAAGATTTTGACACATATACCATTTTCGAAATGGTTTTGGTACGAAGAGAATGATGGAGAGAGAAGAGGCCACGCGTGATGGATTTGGGCTCATGTTTGCTGGGTTGTGATTCCGGTTGCATTTTGGTTGCTGTTCTTGCGAGGAAGAAGAACAGTACATGGTCGGGTTTCTAGGTTTGTTGTTGTACAATATTTGGTATGAAATTGGGTTTCTTTGGTATTGTTGTGTATTGTATTGTTGTATTTTGTGGGCTGGGTTTTGGTTATTTGGAAACTAAAGTGGGCTGGGAATTGGAATTGAACTGGTGGGCTACACGTGAGAATGGAATTGTTGTAATGTTGAATTGGAAATAGGAAATTGAAAAAATAAAAATGGGCCGAGAGGATTGGATTTGATGGTAGCCATTTGGACCAAATTGTGGTCAATTTGAATTGAGAAAATAACCACATGAATTGTATTGGTGTAATTGGTTAAATTAGGAAAAATTTATAATAAGATGAATTGTTATTAATTAATTAACAAGCTTCTTAATCTTAACGAAATAAAATAATTAACTTAATTATAAACTAATTAATTCAAAAATATAAACTATTGTATAACTAAACTAATTAGTAAAATATTCAAACAAAACAAAATCTTTTTTTTTGAGATGATTTTCGAATATTTATAAAATATACTAATTATATACAAATTTATATATAAACATATGTATTACTTAAAAATTATAAAAATGATAAAATTAACTAAAAGTAACTAGAAAAATATTTTGAACTTTATAAAAACTAATTAGTTCAAATCGTTTGAAATTTAAGAAGTTCGATGATCAATCTATATTGTGGGTCTAAAATTGGGTGTCAACAACTGTCCCTTGTTTGACTTGGATTGATGAAAAAAATTCTAGGAAAATGAAATTGACAAATCCAATTGACCGACCACATAGACATCTCTTTAGGAAAAGGATTTTGGTGTGGACTTTAGGAATTATGGCCGAACTCCAGTATTTGAGTTTCCTACATATCTCATGCTAAATGAGAATTCAGGCCACTTGTAGTTCGATACGCTTGATTTGAAGCATGATTTTAAAAGAATTCAAAAGTTATCCCGATATCAAATAATGAAGAGACGAAAATGCTAGGGAATAAGATTTAAGAGAGAACATCGGAGTATAGTCGAGTTTTCAACATTGAGGCCGCCTACATATCCTTAATCCTTAGGAATCAGGTTGTTTGTAGTTAGACTTGATCGGTTGAAAAGGAAATCTATTATGCTAAGATAACCTTTGGTTCTGGAAGAGTGACGAATGAGTCGAGTATGAAAAAGAGGCTTGCCTACATATCCTTAATCCTTAGGAATCAGGTTGTTTGTAGTTAGACTTGATCGGTTGAAAAAGAAATTTATTATGCGAAGATAACCTTTGGTTCTGGAAGAGTGACGAATGAGTCGAGTATGAAAAAAAGGCTTGCAACCTCTTAGCCATGAATGTGGGGCCCTTCACACCCATAATTAAGAATTTACACGGACATAATTTTCCAAAGCTCTCGGTATATTGTCATTTGGATTGGAAAGTTGCTCCCGGTGAAAGCCAAGGATTTCTGGATGCGAAATTGAAATCGACAACCCTAAGAAAAACCCACATGCCTTATAACAGGGGTGTGGTTTGATTGTGGTGGGAGTCGCTCCTCAGCTCACGTCCTAAGAGTTTGGCATTCCTCTTTGGACTATGTTCTAGTTCGCTGCTAAGAAAAGATTCCCCGTTGTGCTGCATCTTTTTTATGTCGTCCGCACCTGTTGTTTGTTTAAGAATTCAACCTCTTGGGATGCTCTCGAAAAAGATTGAGATAAAATTCATTAGCATAAAAATGTAATTCAAATGGGGAGATAGTGTTTTTTACCATGTGGACACTTAGCTGCTCCCTCAAATAATTGACGTCAGTTTTCTTTCAATTTGATGTTGAGCAAATAATGCTTATATCTTGTATTTGCAATATAATTCTTCAATGCACTCTACTTTTGAAATGAAGTAATAAGAAGTAGACTGATGTAATAAGTTGATGGCTCTCTTGATGACGCTCTTGCAAATGAAAATAATGATGATGATTCTTCATTAGTAAGATAACGATAATCCATTGGTAGGATGATGTTGCTACATGATAGGATGATAATGATGCTCCATCTATAGGATGATAATGATGCTACATCGATAGGATGATGATATTGATGCTCCATTGGTAGGAAAACGATGCCTCATTGATAAGATGGCGATAATCCATTGGTAGAGTGATGTTGATCCATCAGTAGGATGATGCTACTTCATCGATAGGATGATAATTCTCCATCTATAAAATGATGATTGACAATGATCCATTAATAGGATAATTCTGATTAAGATCCATTGGTAGGATGATGATAATAAAGATCCATCGATAGGTTGATGATGGTGATGAATAAGATCCGTCGGTAGGGTAATGTTGATCCATTTGTAGGATAATGATAATAAAGATCTGTCGGTATGATGATGTTAATCAATTGATAGGAAAATGTTGATGATCCATTGGTAGGATAATGTTGATCCATTGGTATGATAATGATAATGAAGATATGTCGGTAGGATGATGTTGATCAATTGATAGGATAATGTTGATGATCCATTGGTAGGATAATGTTGATCCATTGGTAGGATAATAATAATGATGATCCATCGGTAGAATGATGATATTCCATTGATAAAATAGAGATGATGTCCCTCTAGGTGATGGTATTATCTCATTTGATAATACTCTAGGAATGTCCATCCGGGTGGTAAAGATGATGGCCCTCTGGGTAGTTCACATTACCGCGTCTGATATCTACGATATTCGTGAATATTCTTCAAACGTTCTTAATGCTGAAAAATGTAATCTCATGTCATTGAAGATGCTTGTATATGTTGAGAGTGATACTTTCACTTGTTCTCATTTTGAACACTTTGTTTTTTATGTGACTCATGCTTTGCTGAGAATTTAAACGAGGTGTTGTTGCTCGTACTCTAAACTATTTCTTTTTCCTCTGAGAAACTTCAATGACTTTCCTGCATCAACAAAAAAGTTGTCAATTTTGGGGTGCTCCTTGCCCTTTTAACTTCTTCATATTTGTTGAATGTTGAAATATGATGAACTTGAGGTAATCTCATAGACCTGCATCCACAGAAAAAAATGTTAGTTTTTAAAACAAACTGATTTGTGTTGACTTCTTCAATCGATTGCTCCTCATCTTACTATCTTCAGTTGATCGCTATGATCTCTTGATTCTCGATAGACAAGACAACTTTTTATGCAAAAATATTTGAAACATTTAGATATAATCTTAAAGAAAATGTTTTTTTTAACTATAATTGAAAAAGGTCACTGCCAAGTGTCATGTCACGTCAAGCTTAAATGAACGTCCTTGGTTCGAAACTTTGGTGTGACCGATAGCTTGTTCGGGAGAATTCAAAAATCCTGAAAGCTTGAGAAATTTATGACATGGTTTTCCTGAAATCTACTATAATCGGGAAGTTTTGTGGTTGACTCTGAAATTTGAAGGTGTCGGAGATTGCTGCAGTTAACTATGAACTTTAACGATGCCAGAGATTATTGGAAGTTAGCTTTAAACTTCTAATATGCTCAAAATATTCGAAATTTACAACAAACTTTTAGTGCTGCTTGAAGGAATTTTTTAGGCCATCCTCAAAATTTCTATCCTAGTTAGATGTCTTGGGGTATCTCGAATTGTTGATATATGACTTGTAGAATTTTTGAGACCCTTTAAAAAATTATGTCCCAGTTGCAACTCGCAATGTATCTTCAATCTTGACTTGTTGGAGAAAATATCTCTTTCTCGAGAATTTTTGAGTCCCTCTCAAAAATTCTGTCCCAGTTTCTATTGTAAAGGAAAATAGAACTCTTACGGGAGATATGACCGAGTCGTTGTGGCGCCTACGTATCCCGTTGAGGCAGAAATCAGGTCAAACATAGTTCCCCTTCTCGAGGATTAATAGAAATAGGAAATTTACAAAGAAACCGACTGAGGCCGACATAGGCCACCTACGTATCTCATTCTTGAGAATTCAGGTCAGGCATAGTTCATTAAAAGGCGTAAATTCTAAGTATAAACTATTACAAGGAAATAAAGGCTATTACAAGGAAAAGATAGAAATTGAATCTTCAAACATGATATCTTTTGACAACATTTAACTAGATTGATGATTTGTGAGACCCAATGTTCATGTTCAACCATGTGATGTCATCAAACAAATGTATCGATGTGTTCTCCAAGCACTAATGAGTTCTCTTTCTTGCATTTGTGTCAGATAGACACCAATTTTGATTTCTCTGATGCGTTTATCATTTTCCCAATTCACTATTCTGATCTCTTCTGAAATCATCTTATCGTGACTTTCGAACTAGCTGAACTCCTCAACCAGGTGTTTAGGAACCATGATCTTTTCATTATAGTGCTCAAATTCGTCCGCATCTACCCCATTTTGTTCATTCAGCCTGTGACATGATATACCGTGAGTTTATGGTATTTCTAATACATTTCACTTACAAGTTGTGTGTCTAGGGCCTTTTTATATTGGTTTTTATGTGTTTTATCATGTTTTGCAGGAAAGGTGTTCAGGCGCGGAAGTTTAGAGACAGCTGAAGGAAATACAGAAAAAGGCATCCACGGAGGTCATCTACGGACCGTAGATCCATTCACGGTCCATAGGTGATGACCGTAGATCAGCAGGCATGGTGTTGAGGACAAATCAGGGAAATCTGACCAAGTGTGGAACCACAGTGCCCATTGACGGTCCGTAGATTGATCTACGGACCATACTGTTGATTCGTAGAGTGAGACTGCGAGGGTTCCAGTACCTAATTTTTGAAGATTCTAAGTATGGAGTTACGGAAGAGATTAACAGACCGTAGATCGATCTACGGTCCGTGCTGTTGGTCTGTCGTTTGCTTCACAGAAGCTGATTTTTGGATGCTGAAATATTTTCTAAGTCTCGAGTGACGGAAGGGACTTACGGACCGTAGATCCATCGACGGTCCGTAAGTCAGTCTCGTGGATCGAAGACGCGTACCTGAACAAAACTTTCCTTTAATTGTTTTCTTTTTTATTTAGGATTTGTTTTCTATAAATAGGACATGTAAACCTCGTTTTTGGGGGTTAGAGACTATTATTCTATTTTCGCTTTGTAACTTTGGAGATTAATTTGCAACCCTAGCAATTATTGATTTTCCAAGTTCGTTTTGAAGATTTTGGCTTTGCAATTCAAGTTAATTTTTTGGGTTTATTATTCTCTTTACGTAAGTCCATGATTTCTTCATCTACAATTATGAATTGTGTTCTTGCCAATATGAGTAGCTAAATCCACAACTAGGGTTGTGGGAACCATGATCAATTAACAAAGTATGACTAGTAAATAAGCAATTCTTGACTAGTATTTTGCATGCATTGATAATTCCTTTGTTTAGAAGTCTTTTTAACGGTGGCCAACGTTAGAACTCTCCTTGTTACTACTTGTCGGACCAAGGAGGTAATTAACAAGAAAAGAATTATCAACATAGATTTAGTGTGATACTATCTAATAGGCTAGTGTCGATTGGTGCGAAGTAATAACTAAGCCAAACATCGATTATGATGTCTAATATGAGGTAAAGATAAGGGTTAGTAAATTATACACACGTAGCCGGACCAAGGTGCGGGGTGAAATTCTCTAGATGCCGGACCAAGGATTTAGAGATACCTAACTTATCACTTTGCATGTAATACACTAGAAAAGGATTGCTATAACTAGGATTACTGTGTTATGAGATTATGGGGAACACGTATACCCTAGTTATTTCTTTTATCTTGATAACAACCAAAGTTGAGTTTAATTATT
>NC_064284.1:45861036-45995719 GCF_019186545.1 Solanum stenotomum
TCTGGCTTTTAGATTTAGTTTTAACTACAATATTGAACGTTAGTCAAATATTTCCTAATTTTACTTTTTTTTTCTTTGTTTTTGTCTCTCTCAGGTTCCGACTCTAGTGTATGCCAAGTACACGTTGCCAAGGCGAACCACTTACTCCGTACGATCCAGAATTGAACAGAACTTTGCGAAGAATGAACAATCAAGGACTTCCAGTTCATCCTATCGGAGGAAATCTAGATGAAGCAGTTGAGTTACAGCAGCCAAGAGTAGTTGGCGGGGAAAACCGGGGTCTAGCTGAAAATCAATTGGGAGATGCAGTGAGAGTGCATGGTCCACCAGGCCCACAACACCATGACAATTATCGGGGCAACGTCAACATAGCAGACTCCGATGGACCCATCATCCTACCTCCTCTACCTCTAGGGCACACATTTGTGGTGACTAGTAGTTAGATGCAGATGCTTACAGCAAGAGGCTTATTTTCAGGATCGCCATCGGAGGATCCACATGCTCACTTAGCCAAGCTCAGGGTGGTTTGCAAAAGTTGTGTAGGTAGACCAGACTTGGATATGAACGTCATTGGGTTACGAGTGTTCCCTCTGTCACTGACAGGCGATGCTGCGGTATGGTTCATTGAGCTTCCTTATAACTCAATTTTCACATGGGACCAACTAGCAGAGGTATTTAAAGCAAAGTACTATCTAGTGTCTAAGAAGCTTAATCACAAAGATCGGGTCAACAATTTTGTGGCATTACCTGGAGAGTCTGTGAGTAGCTCGTGGGACAGATTCACTGTTTTCGTAAGAAGTGTCCCAAATCACCGTATTGATGATGAGTCACTGAAGGAATATTTCTATCGAGGACAGGATGACAACAATAAAGCAGTACTTGACACTATTGCTAGAGGTTCATATGGTGAGTGTACATACGCACATATTGCTGAAAAATTGGAGAGGATCTCTCGCAACAATAAAGCGTGGAGCACTAGAAGGTCAGATACTGGGAGAAACACATTTGCTGTTCATAATGCTACTGTTAACTCTGCAGATGATATTCGTGAGAAGATGGCTCAAATGAGGACAGAGTTGGGGTTGGTGTTGAAACATGTGAGTGAAGGAGCAGAAAAGGTAAATGTTGTAAATTACTTAACTAGAACTCCACCACCAGTTGAGAAGTGTTACTATGAAAAGGACACTTATGCGGTGAACGATCAGACGGGGGGTTTCCAACCAAATGCCTAAGGATCCAACACGGAAAATTGGCGCCAAGGTCAAGGGAACCAAGGTCGGAACTATGGAAATTACAATCGAGAGGTTCACTATGTCCGAGATGGGAACTTCAATCGCGACAACAACTACAACAGGAACAACTATGGCAACAGAAACGATCGGGTTGGACCCTATGTTCCCCCTCAAAATCGGGAATCTGGTGCTAGGGAAGTTGGAGGTAATATGACGCGTATTGAAGATATGTTGAAGAAGATGATGAGAAGGTTTGATGCTACTGATGAGAATGTGAAGGAGATGAGAAACGACTTATCTGGTATTGGTCAAAAGGTTGATGCCCATGCAGTGTCAATAAAGCATCTAGAGCAGCAGATGACGCAGTTGTCTACTACAGTGAACCCGCGTCAACCTGGCACTCTTCCAAGCAACACCATCCAGAATCCAAAGAATGATGGACATTGTATGGCAATTACCACTCGAGGAGGTAAGCAAACCATAGATTCACATATGTCGTCTGTAGTGGAAATTGAGAATAGAAAAGAAGATGATGTGGTGAAAGTTAGAGAGGAGTCAGAGGTTGTGACAGAACAAGAAGTGGAGATACCTCAGAAAGTGGTTCCCATACCTAGACCTCCACCACCTTTTCCACAGAGGTTAGTGAAGAAGACTGAAGATGGTAAATATCGCAGGTTTATCACTATGTTGAAGCAACTTTCTATCAATTTTCCTTTGATAGAAGCCTTAGAGCAAATGCCTGGATATGCAAAATTCATGAAAGACACGGTGACAAAGAAAAGGTCTGTGAGTTTCTAAGATGATGATAGATTGCAGCATTGTAGTGCTATTGCTGCAAGATCTCTGGTGCAGAAGAAGGAAGACCCTGGTGCTTTCACGATCTCATGTACTATAGGGTTATTACACTTTGCTAAGGCATTGTGTGATCTTGGTGCTAGCATCAACCTCATGCCTTTATCTATTTATAAGAAGTTGGGTCTAGGGGATCCAAAGCCCACTGCAATGAGGTTACTGGTAGCTGATCGGACTGTGAAGAGGCCCATAGGTGTGCTCCATGATGTGCTAGTGAAAGTAGTCTTTCATCTTTCCGGCGAATTTTGTGATTCTTGACTGTGAGGTTGATTTTGAGGTTCCCATCATCCTTGGGAGACCATTTCTTGCCACAGGGTGTGCGTTGGTTGATATGGAAAAGGGAGAGATGAAGTTTAGACTGAACAATGAAGAAGCAAGTTTCAATATCTGTAGATCCATGAAGCAGAATGGTGAGCTACAAACAGTATCTGCTATAACTTACAGAGTGGAGAGTGGGTCAGAAGTGCAAATTGAAGAGCGATTAGGTGTCGAGGCACTAGCAGCAGTCATGATGAATTTTGGTAGTGATGGTATTGATGAGTATGATGAGTTGGTAGCCGCACTTGAGAAGTGTGAATACCGGTTCAAACCAAAGAAGTATGAGCTCGACATGAAGAATCGGAAGTCCCCACCCACACGACCATCTATTGTGGAGGCACCAAAATTAGAGCTTAAAGCTCTACCACCGCACTTGAGGTATGTATATTTAGGCGAAGAGAGTACTTTGCCGGTCGTCATTGCAGTAGATTTGAATGCAGGGCAAGTAGAGAGCATGGTGACTGTATTAAAGAAGTTCAAGCGAGCGATTGGGTGGACTATTGCAGATATTATTGGGATTCCCCCCGATATCTGTTCTCACAAAATCCAACTCATACCAGATCATAAGCCCAGTGTTGAACACCAGAGAATATTAAATCCACCTATGCAAGAGGTAGTCAAAAAGGAGATCATCAAGTGGCTGGATGCGGGAGTTATTTATCCCATCTCAGATAGTAATTGGGTATGTCCTGTGCAGTGTGTACCAAAGAAAGGTGGTATGACTGTGATTCCAAATGAACGAAATGAGCTTGTTCCAATGAGGCCTGTCACTGGATGGAGAGTTTGCATGGATTATCGGAAGCCGAATCCGTGGACAGAGAAAGACCACTTTTCTATGCCATTCATGGACCAGATGTTAGATAGGCTTGCAGGCAAGGGTTGGTATTGTTTTCTTGATAGGTATTCGGGCTACAATCAAATTTCTATAGCTCCTGAAGACCAAGAGAAGACCACCTTCACTTGCCCATATGGGGCTTTTGCTTTCAAACGGATGTCATTCAGATTGTGCAATGCTCCAGCGACCTTCCAGAGATGTATGATGTCGATATTTTCTGATATGGTGGAGGACACTATTGAAGTGTTCATGGATGATTTTTCAGTTCTAGGTGATTCGTTTGATCATTGTCTAGAACATCTGGCCGAGGTCCTCAAAAGATGTGAAGATTGCAACTTGGTGCTGAATTGGGAAAAATGTCATTTCATGGTAAAAGAAGGTATAGTGTTGGGTCATCGAATTTCAGAGAAAGGTATCGAGGTTGATAGAGCTAAAGTCGAGGTAATAGAAAAGCTTCCACCACCCATCTCTGTAAAAGGTGTTAGAAGTTTTCTTGGGCATGCAGGTTTTTATAGGAGATTCATCAAAGATTTCTCAAAAATTGCACATCCCTTGTGCAAACTTCTCGAGAAGGAGAATAAGTTATGCTTTGATGATGCTTGACTTAGAGCATTTGGAGAATTGAAGGAAAAGTTGGTTACAGCACCTATCATTATTTCACCAGATTGGGAACAACTGTTTGAGGTAATGTGTGATGCGAGTGGAGTAGCTCTTGGTGTAGTATTGGGTCAAAGGCGTGAGAAAATTCTTCACCCCATTTACTATGCTAGCAAAGCTCTGAATGTGGCCCAGAAGAATTATACAGTGACCGAACAAGAACTTCGTGCAGTGGTTTTTGCATTCAAAAAATTTCGTTCCTACTTTGCTTGGTACTAAGGTCATCATGCATACTGACCATTCTGCATTGAGGTATTTGATGGCGAAAAAAGATGCAAAACCACGATTGATTAGATGGGTATTGTTGCTGCAAGAGTTTGATTTTGTGGTAAAAGATAGAAAGGGAACCGAAAATCAAGTTGTCGACCACTTGTCCAGATTAGAGGAAGAGGCCATGCTAAAGCTTGGAGATAGGGCTGAAATTAATGATTTTTTCCAGATGAACAGGTGTTGGCTGCCTCTAATGATTTGATTCCTTGGTTCGCAGACTTTGCTAATTATTTGGCAAGCGACATTGTGCCACCCGATTTGTCTTTTCACCAAAGAAAGAAATTTATGCATGATGTGAAGAAATTCTTTTGGGATGAACCTTATTTGTATCGTAGTTGTGCTGATGGGATTATTCGTCGCTGTGTGCCTGAGGTTGAAATGTTGAGTGTACTTGAAGCATGCCATTCATCACCCGTTGGTGGGCATCATAGTGGTATTCGGACTACACATAAGATTTTGCAGTGTGGATACTATTGGCCTACCATCCACCAAGATGCTCATGATTTCGCCAAGTCTTGTGATCGTTGCCAAAGAGATGGAGGGATTTCAAAGAGGCAAGAGCTCCCTATGAATCCCATATTGGTGATCGAATTGTTTGATGTATGGGGCATTGATTTCATGGGCCCATTTGTGAGTTCATATGGGATGAAGTATATTCTGGTTGCGGTTGATTATGTATCGAAGTGGGTGGAAGCAGTAGCACTCCCCAACAACGAAGGTAAAAGTGTCACCGCATTCTTGAAAAAGAATATCTTCTCCAGATTTGGTACACCGAGGGCTATTATTAGCGATGGAGGCTCTCACTTTTGTAATAAGTTGTTCAAAACACTACTTGAGAAATATGGTGTCCGTCACAATGTAGCCACTCCTTATCATCCACAGACTAGCGGTCAAGTTGAGGTGTCCAACAGAGAAATAAAGCAGATATTGGCGAAGACTGTGAACGCCAATCGAACGGATTGGTCAAGGAAGCTTGATGATGCTCTATGGGCATATCGCACTGCATACAAGACCCCCATAGGTATGTCGCCTTACCAACTTGTATATGGGAAGTCTTGTCATTTACCAGTAGAGCTAGAGCACAAGGCTATGTGGGCAATGAAGAAGTTAAATTTGGATTGGGGCACTGCATCTAATCAAAGGATGAATGACTTGAACGTGCTTGATGAGTTTCGCCTAAAAGCTTATGAAAGTTCAGCCTTATACAAAGAGAAGATGAAGAGGTATCATGATCAAAGAATTGAAAAGCGAGAATTTGTGGTTGGTGATCGTGTGCTGCTATTCAACTCTAGGTTGCGCTTGTTTCCAGGCAAACTCAAGTCCAAGTGGACTGGGCCATTTTTGCTCACAAAAGTGCTCTCGCATGGAGCGGTTGAGCTTGAAAATAAGGATGGAACAAGGTTTGTGGTGAACGGGCAAAGGATCAAGATCTATCTGGGAAATGCTGAAACTGTGCAAGAAGTGATCGAGGCCTGCAATCTTGATGAAGTCTGAGTAATCAAGATACCTGCGTCGTGCCGCGACGTTAAATCAAGCGCTGCTTGGGAGGCAACCCAAGATGTACAATCTAGCCAACAATAGGGTTCTGTTTTCCATTACGTAGTTTAGCTTTCTTTGATTACTTGCGTCTCTGTATCAATGTAGTTAGGGGTTTCAGTATTTTAGTTCTTAGTGTTGGCTAGAAGTAATATAGGGTCCGTGTCTAAAAAGTGTCCAGAAAATGTAAAAAAATAGCCTATTGGTTGCTACATGTGCAGGTACACTATGCAAGAAATCTGAAGAAAATGGTCTGGTGCAGAGGTCTACGGACCCCATCGACGGTCCGTCGATTAATCCACGGACCGTCAATGGTGTCCGTAGATCCCAGGTAAGTCCCTGAAATTGTCCTAGTATAATTGTGATCTACGGTCCCGATCTACGGACCGTAGATCGACTCACGGACCGTAGACGGGGTCTTGTGAGTCCAAACCCTACAGTTGACTGACCCGACCCGGACCCCCATTACTTAAAACCCCCATTGTTTCAAATCATTTCCCTTCCCTCCATTACTCCCAAAACCGTTTCACCCACTCTTTAAACTCCCCAAATCACTCCATAACCACCACATAATATCCTCCCTTCCATATATTCCCAAAACCCCTTCCATACCACAGTCAACCCACTCCATAATCTGACAAAAAGGGTCCGGTGTTTGGTCAGTGGCGAAAAGGTGACTCTTTGGTCTTGCTAAGTCATAGTATCACACGCAATCACCCCACTCCTTGTTGCTTGTAAGGTAATAGACTTTCTCTTCACTTTGAATTTCGATTCATAGGTTGAATTTAGAGGGTCGGGAGTGGGTCTTGACCTTGGGTAATTGTTAGATGAAATTGCATGATAAACTTGAATAGTACAATGCCCTTGGAACGATAGATAGTGATTGTATAGCATTAATTGTAATGTGTGTTTATGTGATCGTAAATACTATATGCTATTTTCGACTTAGGGTTCCACATCTAGTCTAAATTGTTGGGTATAATAATCGGTCGGAATCTTAAGAATGAAGAACTAGCATATTTTGAGTGTGTATATGCATGATTAGGTTGTGTTAATGTTGAAACCAAAAGCCAAAAATGTATGATACCTAGCACTGATGGCTTCCACGATACCTCGTCTACGGACCGTAGATGGGGTTCGTCATTAAAGGCACCTTCAAATTGTCACCAAGTGTAAAACCACGGAGGTGGACCACGGTCCGTAGATCCATCTACGGACCGTTCTGCACTTCCGTGGTTTCCATCTGCGACGTACATTTTCGACCCCCTGATCCACGGACCGTAGGTCTCCTCCGTGGATTACTTCTGTAGCATCTGTCATATTTTTTTTGTGGACTTAGTTTAGGGTCGTTACCAACTCTAAATAAGTTCTTGTGCTGCATATGGTTAGTTTTGGCACTAATGACGTTCTTGCAGGTACGATGGCACCCAAGAAGATGGTCACCTACTTGAAACAAGGCAAGTCCAAATCGGTTGCCCCTAGCATCCGGTTGATTGATGAGGACACCGAGAACGACTCTGACCCCGCATATGTGCCTCTCAACCCTAGGGCCTCTCGCGCAGCACCCAGGAGCACCCCCCGGAAGGTGATCCCCGACGTAGTCACTGTCTCCCAGTCTGATGAGGAGCACACACTGATCGGGTCACCAACTGGGGCTGCTTCCAGTTCGGAGGGTCCTATGTCCGGCTCCGAGTCTACCCATGCCTCAGGCTCCCAATCATCACAATCAGAGTCTGTCCATGCTACAGGGTCCAACGCCAAATCGTCCACAGGGTCTGGAGAGAATGACCAAGCAGCCTCGTCTGATGAGGCAACTAGTTCAGAGGCCATTCCTGCACCAAGGAATGATGAACCCGCTCCGGTAGCAGGGGAGCTGAATAGGTGGTGTGTCGAGGGTCAATGGCAGATCTATCGGGATGCAAAGATGGTGAATGACAAACAGAAAATGGCCCGATTAATACAAGAGGAGCGCAGAGTCCTCACGGGGAGCTTGCATACTGTGCCAGATATTCACCGGCTTTTCAAACTTCACAAGTGTGACTGGATGGCTCAAGACCCAGGGACGTATAGCGAGGAGATTGTCCGGGAGTTCTATGCTTCCTATGCTGCCACTCTCCGCGGGTCCATTTCCAAGCGGTCAAAGCCACTAGCGCAGGCCCCGCTCACTTCCACCTTGGTTCGAGGGTGTCCGGTAGATATATCACCTGCCACCATTAGCCGGTTTCTCTATGGTCCTACCACGGGCCACTCATGGTCTCCTAACACGTCGGAATTTGATTACCGCTGGGACATCGTGCGGAGTGGCACTTTCCAGAGAAATACTGAGCAGCGAGAGGCTGTGATACTATGGCTGGCCAGGTACATTGCTGCAGATGGCGAGCGTGCAGAATGGGTCACTGCTCCACGGTTGGGCATCCGGAAGGCCACATTGAACTTCGCCGCAAAATTCTTCTGGCTATTGGTACGCAACAGAGTGTCGCCCACAAAAGCTGACAATCAGGTCACTTGGGACAGAGCGGTGATGGTTGCTGCATTGGTGGCGGGAGTAGAGATTGACTTTGCCCGAATGCTACTGGCAGAGATCTACGAGAGAGCTTTCAGGACCTCCACTACTTACCCTTTCCCCTGTCTGATATTTCACTTGTGCAGGGACTCTGGAGTGACGATCTGGCATTGTGACAGGCTAGTCCACCCTACAGGGGCATTGGACATAGGCCTTATTCGGGATGACGCGAATGTGGCAGCACCTCGCAGAGAGCCCCAGATTGAGGTACCCCCCTTGAGCTCCGATCTTGCAGACACTGTGGGGCAGACACAGGGCGGTGACCCTATTATCCCAGACCACACCGACACTGTCCCAGGATCCTCTTCTCAGGCAGCGAGTGTTGCTCCTAGTTCTTCCCGGTCCACACCACCGTTAGGAGCGACGGTTGTCCCTTTGGCCAGAGTACAAAAGTTAGAGGCACAGATGGCCACACTGCTACATCACATCCAACCTTGGATGCAAAAATCGATTGCCGAGTCCGAGTCTAGATTAGAGCGCCGGATGGAAGGGATGATGGACCGTAAGGTCCTGGCGGTTAATAAGCGACTTGACGCCTTTTAGTTGAGAGTCCTCGAGCGATCAGTTCCGGCCACAGACGTATCTGCTTTGCAGGCTGACATAGCCAGCCTCCGGACTGATGTGGATGCCATTCTTGCTGCACCTTCAGTTGAGACTCAGGCTGCTTCGACTGCACTGGCTGATGATACAGTGCTAGATGCCCTATTCAGTGGCATCGCTGAGGAGGGGCCTGCACCGACACATGCCAAGGGCAAGAGGCACCGCCCTCATCGAACAAAGGAAGAAAAAGCGCAGAAAAGATAGCGTCGGCTGGAGAAGGAAGCTAGAAGGGCCTCGATTGCAGATGAAGAGTTGCGCCAGCAGAGGGTGCGTGAGAGAGCTGCAGGGGCATCAAGCTCTGCCCCAGTTTCAGAGGTTCCGCCTATTTTGAGGGGCGTTGTGAGCACCACTGATGGTGCGGAGCAAGTGATAGCGAGCACTACTGAGGGTGCTAGGATTGTTGAGGTGGGCACTACTGATGGTGCCCCCACTGATGTTCCAGAGGGCTCCGGGAAACCGGACCCCCCTGTGTGTTGATGATTCGCCGGCGCTTTGCGCCACAGGTTTGCTTCACCCAATTCCATTTTCTTTTATTGTTTATGTATGCATTGTGGACAATTGCATCTATTTTTGTTGGGGGTGGGGTAAATGGATCGTGAGTGATAGGGTGAAGCCTGAGTAACCCAACTCATGTATCCTCTCTTGGGGTTTTCTTGCCTGTGTTCTTTTGCCCCAAGAGACTGTTTAATTTTTGTTGAACCGGCATGTCTTAGGATTGTGTGTGTAGAAGCATGATACAGAACGAAGCATGATGGCTTAGGAAAAATGATACCCGTCAGATTCTGGGTTGTATGCTAGAAGTAGGCTACGAGTTGCTGATTGTGTTGGCTCTGAGTATGACATAGTAACAATCGACTTGATTGCATGATTAAACCTGAAACTTGAACTGGGTAGTCTGATAATCTGATAATGAAACTTGTGCCAAGAGTGGGTGAGAATCATTGACTGTTCAAACAGTTTTGTGCAAAACTAGAACTTGCCCGGTTAGTCCTGCTAAGACAATTCAATCTAGAGGATAGGAAGTGATCATAGGCTATTGTTCTGAAAAATCCACAAATTGCCTAGAAAGATTTAACCAAATGAAATAACTGTTCCCTTTGATCCAACTTTGAGCCTAAAAATAAACCATTTCTTTCTAAAACCCCGAACTCACCTTCCCATAATCTACTATGTTGGCCCCGGTCCCTCCTTGGACATGTGCACTTTGACTTAGGCCAAAAGCCTAAGTTGAGGGTGGCTAACGTACAAAGTAACTGCAATCTTGGCCCTGACTTGACATCGGGTATTGTGAACCTCAACTAACGGAAAAGCCATGAGTTGAGGGTGGCTATGAAAGAGGAAACTGAGAGAAAAATGGGGATGAAAAAATAAAAATAAAATATATATATAAATAAATAAATAAATAAATTTGGGGGAAACGTAAGGAAAGGATGTGAATTATTCAAAGAGAAAGGAGCAATTAAATAAAAAGAAATTGAGCTACAAAGTTTAAAGTCACTTCCGTGGTTGAAGAAAATCAAGGGAAAGCGGTAAAGCAATAATATGACAAAAATAGGGCAAAAAGAGGTTAAAAGCCTAGTGTAATGACAAGGAGGGCAGAAAGTCACTAAACAGTACCCAAATGTACCACACCTGACCCTGAGCCTACGTTACAAGCCAATAAAGTCCTATAGTGATCCTGGAGTCTAGTTTGAAGAGTCTGAGCAGTGAAAATAAGGGCAAGCTTATGGCAGTAAGCACGAACTGTATTTAAAATTACTTCTGAGCGTGAGTGTTGAATAAATCCTTGTACCATGAATGAAATCAAATTGTTGCTAAAAGAGGATTTCGTTTGAAGTAAGGGCACTAGTTCCATTGTTGGAAAGTTGGTATCTGGGTGACAGTGAGAAGGTGTCTGTTGTGTGTCAGTTGGTTGGTCTGTGTCATGATGGGATCCACATGAGTTGGCTTATCGAGTCTAAGAACACGAATGTGCACCCGAACAATGAGGAGGTAGAGAGCCATGTGATTGCTTGAGTAGAAATGCTTGCTTCTATACAAGTGTCGTTTAGAGTTCTAGTGCGTCGCTTGAGGACAAACAACGAATTTAAGTTGAGGGTGTTGATATACCGTGAGTTTACGGTATTTCTAATACATTTCACTTACAAGTTGTGTGTGTCTAGGGCCTTTTTATATTGGTTTTTATGTATTTTATCATGTTTTGCAGGAAAGGTGTTCAGGCGCGGAAGTTTAGAGACAGCTGAAGGAAATGCAGAAAAAGGCATCCACGGAGGTCATCTACGGACCGTAGGTCCATTCACGGTCCGTAGGTGATGACCGTAGATCAGCAGGAATGTGTTGAGGACAAATCAGGGAAATCTGACCAAGTGTGGAACCACGGTGCCCATTGACGGTCCGTAGATTGATCTACGGACCGTACTGTTGATCCGTAGAGTGAGACTGCGAGGGTTCCAGTACCTGATTTTTGAAGATGCTAAGTATGGAGCTACGGAAGGGATTGACGGACCGTAGGTCGATCTACGGTCCGTGCTGCTGGTCCGTCGTTTGCTTCAGAGAAGCTGATTGTTGGATGCTGAAATATTTTCTAAGTCCCGAGTGACGGAAGGGACTTACGGACCGTAGATCAATCGACGGTCCGTAAGTCAGTCTCGTGGATCGAAGACGCGTACCTGAACAAAACTTTCCTTAATTTGTTTCCTTTTTTATTTAGGATTTGTTTTCTATAAATAGGACATGTAAACCTCGTTTTTGGGGGTTAGACACTATTATTCTATTTTTGCTTTGTAACTTTGGAGATTAATTTGCAACCCTAGCAATTATTGATTTCCCAAGTTCGTTTTGAAGATTTTGGCTTTGCAATTCAAGTTAATTTTCTGGGTTTATTATTCTCTTTACGTAAGTTCATGATTTCTCCATCTACAATTATGAATTGTGTTCTTGCTAATATGAGTAACTAAATCCACAACTAGGGTTGTGGGAACCATGATCGATTAACAAAGTATGAATAGTAAATAAGCAATTCTTGACTAGTATTTTGCATGCATTGATAATTCTTTCGTTTAGAAGTCTTTTTAACGGTGGCCAACGTTAGAACTCGCCTTGTTACTACTTGCCGGACCAAGGAGGTAATTAACAAGAAAAGAATTATCAACATAGATTTAGTGTGATACTATCTAATAGGCTAGTGTCGATTGGTGCGAAGTAATAACTAAGCCAAACATCGATTATGATGTCTAATATGATGTAAAGGTAAGGGTTAGTAAATTATACACACGTAGCCGGACCAAGGTGCGGGGTGAAATTCTCTAGATGCCGGACCAAGGATTTAGAGATACCCAACTTATCACTTTGCATGTAATACACTAGAAAAGGATTGCTATTACTAGGATTACTGTGTTATGAGATTATGGGGAACGCGTATACCCTAGTTATTTCTCTTATCTTGATAACAACCAAAGTTGAGTTTAATTATTGACTACTTATTAAGTTCTTACTATTTATTCACACAAGCAAAACCCCCCGTTTATTACCTGTTTCTGGAAATAATTTGACTAATCGAATATAATTGTTGGTTAAAAGTAAAGTCTAAACCATTTTCCTCATGGGATCGATCTCAACCTACAAGTTGGGTTCTTTACTTGATAACGATCGTTTATGCTTCTGAAAGGAGGTGTAATTTGAGCGTATCATGACATGACATGCTATTGGCAGATTTGAAAATATTTTCACTGAAATCATAGACAGATACTATCAAATAGCAAATATAAGGCAAGTAAAGCAAATTTCCGCATTAAATGAGGTTTCAATTTGAAACAAGAAAAGTAGAACTTTGACCATGACGATAAATCATTTTGTCTTTTTCAAAATATGAGGAGGGAGATTAAAACATAGTGAGGCAAAAATAGAGCAAATGATGGATCTCGAGCCTCATTCGAAATACCACCAATTTTTTAGAAATAACATATAAAATTGTCTATGTCTACCAAGACGAGCGACGAATCAAGAGCGAAGTGGATGTCCAGTTAGGCATTTACTCCTTTGGTTCGCTGTCTAGTATGACTGGTGTCTCAATCATCTCTTCAAGCACAATATCACCTTCTTTGATCAAATTTTTGATTCCTTCCCCTACATCAATTTGCATTGAAAAAGAATGATATAAGTGAGGCAATTTCGGAAAAGATTGATCGATCTCCTGCTTGTCCTGACCCTCCTTCGACACTACAACAGAATCTTGATGAGGTGTCATGACCACAAATTTGGATCTCTCTCTTTTGATTGGAGAGGCTACAACTTTCTCAAGCTTTTCGAGGTTGGTTGAGATTATAACTTTCTTCACATTCAAATCTTCTTTGACTTCAACCATATTAATAGTTACCCCTCCATAATTTGGCATAGGGTTATTATTGACATTAAGAGTGGCAGTCTGAAGAGAGACGATCTTTTGATCTATCAAGTCTTGAATTTTATGCTTCAAGTTTATACAATCCTCAATAATATGCCTAGTACCTCCCGAATGGTAAGCACAGTGTAGATCGGGTCTATAAAGCTTAGAGTTGACATTGATATTTTTTGGATCAATTGTCTGTATCAGGCCAATTGATTTCAATCTTTCAAAAAGTTGTGTTCGGCTCTCAACCAAAGGAGTAAAGACTCTTGAAGGTTTCTTCTCAAGATTTGGGCGAGGAGGATTGTAATTATTTCCTGGATATGAAGGTACTTGACGGTAGTTTGGAGGATTTTGGTGAGTTGGTGCTGGCATTTGGAAATTTGGGTATTGTGGAGTTCCGTAGCTAGGAGGGATGTTTTGGTAGCGCTGAGGTGGAGTTTGGTAACTTGATTGGATATTTGAACAACTAACTGGTGAAGCTTGGTAATATCGATGGATATTTTGGTAATGTCGACATGGAGTTTGGTAAGCAAAATGTGAAATTTGGTAACTCGGGGTGGAATTTGGTAATTAGGAGGTAAAATTTGGTAACTCGTTGCTGGAGTTTGATAACCTGATTGGGTATAACAAGCTGGATATGAATTTTGAAGAGTTAGAGGATAACCTTTGTAAGTTGAGGATTTTTTGAAGTGTCCTTTTCCATCAGATGCGCAGGAAATAGAAGACATATCTTCTCTCTTCTTTTTCAACAATCCTGAAGATTCAGTTGAGGCGGCAACGCAAGAAATCTTTCTGATTTTAAGCCCATCTTCGATAGTCTCACCTACCTTGACTATCTCCGCAAATTTTTCTCCAATGAGCAACATTTTCCTGTCATAATACTTAGGCTCTTGAATGCGTATGAACACTTCGACGATCTCCTTCTCAGACATGGGAGGTCAAACCCGGGCGTCCTCTTTTCTCCACCTATACACATATTCACGATAGCTTTAAGTGGATTTCCTCTTAATTCTCTCCAAAGAATAGCGATCAGGAACGATCTCCATATTGTAGGCGAATCGTTCGATGAAATCCTTAGCTAGTGCATTCCAGCTAGACCACTACTTTATCTCATGGGAAGTAAACCATTCCAAGGCTTCTCCAATCAAACTTTGGCTAAAGAGCCACATTAATAAAGCTTCATTCATTCCAACTCCCGCGAGCTGGTCACAATAGGCTCTCAGGTGCGCCAAGGGATTCCCTGTTCCTCCGAAAGTGTCAAATTTTGGCACTTCAAACCCTTCCGGGAGGTCCAGATTTGGATGGATGCACAGATCCTCATAACTCAACCCATCGACTTCAGGAATATAATGCAACTCATTCATGGCTTTCCTGATCTCTTCTTTCATATTCAACTTGGCTTCCTCTTATTTTGACCTCCATTTTTTCTCTTGTTCCTCATAGTGATCGAGCTCGGAACAGTTGGCATAAAGTTCATTTGGAATTGAATTTGAAAGGTAGTCTTTTGAGGTAATGGCGAAGCAATGGAGGGATTCTGGGTATTTTGAGTGACTTGGTAATTTTGGGGGAAAGTCTGGGGGTTGGTATGCTGATTTTGGTGATGGGTGAAGGTTTGTTGACTGCTAACATTTTGATTTTGAGGAGGAGGGCAAACTTGTGGGTTGGCATTTTGATGAGGAGGGAAGGTTTGGTGGTTGGTACCTTGAGGAGAAAGTGGTTCTTGGTAAGAGACGGAGGCATGATGGGGATTTGGGGCGGTTAGGTCGATGATTGGGGGATTTTGAGTGGGGTTAGAGGGTGGATTTTGAACCTGTTCCGCGCTTGGAGGAGGAAAGTGGAGTGGAGGTCTTCTATCTCCTGGAGGGTTGAAAGCGAAAATTGAACTAGGCAAATCTTGTCTTCTTTGCATTTCAAGCCACATTTTGGCAATCTGTTGTATCAATTGCATAACTAATTCATTTTGATCAGGGCGGTGGCTGAGCCACGACAACATCAGTCAGGCTAATCTCATCATTGTTATCACCCATAACTGCCTTTCCTTTTTGCAAACTTTGATCAGGGAAGGAATCTTTGGGGGCCTTAGATCTTGTGAAATAAGGATGACCAACCAACTTATCAACACAGATCAGTTCTAAGTACCTGACAAAGAAAAATAACTCAAAAGATAAACGTGTTAGTCTATGTAGATGATAAATAATACAAAATATCACACATAAGAGTTGCTCCACTTGAAGATAAACTAGCCCACGTATTTAGAGAAATGACTAAATAGACAGGAATTTGTCTATTTGATTTTGATCTTAGTGAATCAGAAAAGTTGACTCGAGTCGAGATAAAGTCGATTGTATCTTTCATTAACATACATCTTATTTTCGATTGATATGAAACTATAATTTCTTTGTAAGAGTTGGAAGAAGATAAAATTTCTCAAACATGGGGACCGAGCCTTGAAAGGCTGCCTACGTATCTCACGAGGGAGAATTCAGGTCCTGCGTAGTTCGACCAGCTTGAATCTCCTTCAATTTGAGAAAAAGGGTTAACTCTTTTTTTTTGTGAGTTTTGAAAAATGAAGTTTGAAATTTTTGTGAAACTAAAGACTCGAAGAGTATTTGTACGCGCTTTTGATAGTGATTTGATATTTGTGCTTAAAGGGTTCTAAAAAATAATTCGAAGAGGAGTGAGCTAGAATATCTTCAAATAAAGCGACATGTTCACATAAACAGTTATAACATATAAGCAAATATTGTGCATTCTAAACAAATATGTGACCCTTTTGTGCCAAGGGTAGGCTAGCGATTCAAAGGATGTATAACGTCGTTTGAAGCATTGCATTGCCTCGAAACCCAAATTTATACAAATTTTACGAATAAAACTGAAAGGGGACACACAATAGGGAAAAGGGATACAAATGATCAATCCCACGTAGGGGTACAATCCTAAACTATGCTTCCATGGACAGTCCCTCTTTCTGATTTATTGTCGTCTCCGAATGTCCATGTTTTTGGATGAAATGGTAACTTCATCCTTCTTCGACTCGAACAAACTATTAACTCCCAACCTCAAGAGACAATGTTTAGCCAAATGACGTATACATCCTTCAAATTTAAACACATAAGCATGATCATCTTTTATTGACCAATGGGTCAAATCGACACAAGGTGGGCTTCTAATGAGCCTAACACGCCTTGGGTGTTGGGTCAACTTAGTTCAAAATGCGCTAAAAGTTAGGATTTGGTTTCGCTCTACGCTAGTTGACTAAGAGTGGCTTTGAAAGACCAGGAACCCAAGCAAACAACTTAGGCTGGAACTCACGACAACCATTGGACGCATGACGAACCAATAAATTGTCGATCATTTCGAAAAAGGATTGAGCATAAAAAAGTTCGGTTGCGGTTCCGCAAAACCGTCTTTTAATATACTATACATATAAGATAAGATGTCATAAATGCAATGACAGTCATAGCAGTTTAAACACATTAAGCGTAGATAAACAAATCAACAATTAATAACAATTAGTCAAATAAGTCAAATCTTATGGTTAGAACTTAATTAAGTCCCCAGCAGAATCATCATTTCTGTTTTACTCGAAAATATAATAAAAGAAAAAATGACTAAGTTTTGAAAAATCAATTAAACTTATTATTTAAGAGAAATCGAATTTCCAAAAGAACAAAGTCGCCACTTAATCTTTAGTAAAAGATCAAGAAAAACTTATAAGATTTTCAAAAGATTTGACAGATAAAATCAATTGAAAATAAAAGGGTTCGAGTTCAAATGTACATTTCGAGTAGGTGTTAGGCCCTCGAAATTTCCGCTAACTTGTGATTGACCGACGATTTGACTAAAATGACTTTTCAAGTAACTTTAAAAATTTAACTAAGTTTAAAAAATGAAGATAATTTTATGTTGTTACTTTTAAAGGAAAGGTGGCATAATTCTTTTAAGACAAAATAAATCGAATATATAAATAAGTAAACAATAGATGTTTCAAAAAATAAGAAAGGATATCTTGGGAACTTAATTAAATTAAACCATAAGAAACAAAAAAAAGTTAGTTAATCAATAACAATTTAAATAATAATAGAGGGGGAAAGAAATAATTAGACTTAGGTTTTCGGCCCAAATCCAATTAAAATGACCTTTTGGCCCACCTGTCCTAAAGTCTAAAAAAAACTAAAATATGGGTTTAGGCCCATTTTAATCCAAAAGTTGTTGGCTGTTTTACTTTGGACTTTTGGGTCCAATTTCCCCTGGGACTTGTAGCTGAAAATGGTTCAAGGCTTTTGGGCCTATTTGCCTTTGGAAAATTCGTGTATACATTCAGCGTATACCACTGTATATGGGTTGTATTTTGACTTTTTTCTTGTGTATCAGACTGTATACCATGTGTACACAGCCTAATTCAGCTTCCAAGTACTTGTGTTTCGCTTTCAACCTGTATATCATCTTCTCTCTCGTTCGGATGAGTGATGAGGCTGACTCAAGACAACTTAAAGATATGCAAGGAAGAGTCCAAAATGGACTCAGATATATTTACATGCAAAACGATAAACAAGTTATAGAATTAGCAATTTTGGGAAATAAATGAAGTGATAAAGGTAAAATAAATAAGTAAATGAAATAACACTTGACAGTCAATTTTTTAACAATGCAACACTTAAACAATAATTTGAATGGAAAACTGATGAAAACTTGTTAATTTTTATTTATCATGAAAGAGGAGCAGTGATAAGTATCAAGCATTTGAAGAAATGTCATATGAGATGTAAACTAATAAGCTTTTAATAAGACTATTACCTATCACAAGATTTAAATCACTACTGGGCAGGTTCAAAAACATAGAAGAAAGAAATTTTAATTAGATATAAAATGACAAGATCAACCCACATGCTCTGCGAAGTCTCAATTGCACATTAATTGACACCAACTAGGACATAAACTCATTCACTCATTTTAATGAACTAATATGAAGACCATATAACATGTAGGCAAACTACTAGCAATTGTGTTCATACTTAAAAAAAAACTAGCATGCTATACACATAAAAAAAAAAAATCAACTCCAGTAAATTCGCTCCAAAAATCTTAAAGGCAAAGCGGAAACTTTGACAAAGCTAAGGTATTAGACAGAAAGAGACATAGTCTTGATCAAAAAATGGATCATGTTAGGCAGTAGGAAGCTAGTCGAGATTTTGCCTTTACATAGACAATAAAATTAACAACAACAAACCAGCAGGGATAGATACTTAAAGATGAAGCAAATACAAATAAAAGCAAACCGATTCAGTCACAAGTAGGTGAAATTAGTGCAGAATGAGAGGTGATAAGGACGCGAAGATAATCTTAAATAACTTAAAGATAAACAATAAAGCTTGGGTCTGTCGATTTATTAACATAATGCAAATCCGGTTTAGACGACGGAACTCATGATCTAAACATAGGTAAACAACCAAGACAGCACCACGATAGATATTATCTCGATATGAACTCCGAACACATACAACACAACAAAGCTATCAAATAACAAAAACCTTCTCGAAATGGATAAGAATATTAAACAATAAGATTTCAGATGAGAAAAACCAAAGAAGTATATAACTCATCTAGTCGAGAATCAAACATGTCAACATATTGAGAACAACAGAGGCATGAACGAAAATAGGTTTTACCTTTTTTCGGGCAGTGACTGAGACGACTACGAGATTGACTGAGCGATCCAACAACTAATGACCTCACTGGTGACATCGGACTCAAATGAACATGGGCTAGTGATGGACGGAAAGAGTGAAACTAAGCCTCAAAATGATTTATATTCTCTATTCTGGAGTGTAGAAATTTGGACCAAATTGTGGTCAATTTGAACTGAGAAAATAACCACATGAATTGTATTGGTGTAATTGGTTATATTAGGAAAAATTTATAATAAGATGAATTGTTATTAATTAATTAACAAGCTTCTTAATCTTAACGAAATAAAATAATTATCTTAATTATAAACTAATTAATTCAAAAATATAAACTATTTTATAACTAAACTAATTAGTAAAATATTCAAACAAAACAAAATCTTTTTTTTAGATGATTTTCGAATATTTATAAAATATACTAATTATATACAAATTAATATATAAACATATGTATTACTTAAAAATTATAAAAATGATAAAATTAATTAAAAGTAACTTGAAAAATATTTTGAACTTTATAAAAACTAATTATTTCAAATCGTTTGAAATTTAAGAAGCTCGATGATCAATCTATATTGTGGAGGTCCAAAATTGGGTGTCAACACTTATATACACAGAGTTAATTGGATTTTCATATACAGACAAAGTTTATATCGTATCCTTGCATACAAACTGAGTTATTGTTGTATTTTTCAACACACAAAGTTGTTATCCACATGTTTTAAAAGCTTTTGTTTATATGCATTTATATTACTGCTTTATATTGAAATGAGTTAAGTTGAGTTGAGACCATGTATGTTCCTTCAGTTCCCTTTCAAGTTTATGTCTTGTTATAGAATTCCCCTCCCATGCTCGTACATTCAATGTAATGATGCCATTTGGCCTGCATCTTTTATGATGCAGATATAGGTAACCAGAATCAGCATCCAGCGCATCGTTGATCCAGTTGAGCTTCAGAGTTGTTGGTGAGCCTCCTTGCTTCTGGAGGATCCCTGTTTTCATCATTCTAGTTCATTAGCATGTCGTGGGTCTTGTCCCGATGTCCATCTCAGTTGTTAGAGGCTTCATAGACAGTTAGTTGATGTTAGTTCATGAGTCTTTTCCATTTCAGTTTTAATGTTTGAGACTTGGGTTGCCATTATGGCTAGTAACTGTTTCTTTATACATTCTAAGTTATCTATTGAGTTTTTAGTTTACTTTTAAAGTACATTTATGTTGATTAAAGTCTTCCGTTGAGTAGTAAGCCAGGCCAAGGATTCGTTTGGGGCCAACAATGGTTCTTGAGTGCCAGTCCCGCCTAGGATGTAGGCTCGAGGCGTGACGTATACTCTTCCTCATTAAAACATCACTTAATTTCTTATGACAATGTCATCCAATCTTATATACCAACTTCTCAAATATTGACAGTGTCTTTGTGATCAAATCACATACACGGAGATGTTGCGTGATTGAACTCATCTTGATATATCATTTTTCTGGTTTCATGGATATGATGAGGCTTTGAGCTTAACCATATACATTCTTGAAAATTACTCTATTTGTGACCTCGTTGTTGCAAGTAATTTGCTCATTCAACTTGTTCATAGCAACAATCATCTTCTGCACACTTTCATTTGCAGTTGATTATCTTGAAGAATAACTTCAAATAAATGTCTTTGATATCATTTCTATAACATATCGCACCTAGAAATAACTAGAAAGAGTTTAAAATCTGAAGATACTCATTTTTGGAAAGAATAAGAAAAATCTGGAAAATTTGTCTAAGTTAGAAAAGTGAGTTTTAGTTATTTTCAAACGACCATAACTCCTAGCTCACGATGAGTTAGGAGTAGTTCTTGATATGGTTGGAAATCCCTTGGGAATATATTTCCAACGCCGCCAAGTTTGCGCAATTTCGATATCGTATGAATGAGTTATGCCTTTCGGAAGTTGGGTTATTGGATTGAGGAAAGTCCAAATCCGGATTTAAGGAAGGGCAAACTAGTCCTTTCTCTAATTAATTTCCTAATTCATTTTTAGGAGTTTATTGGGGTAAAAATAAAACTTAATTTAGTTTTGGAAAATTAAATTCACGCTTAGGGCTTGGAGAAAAGAGAAAAGAAGGAAGAAAGCGAGAAAAACCAAGATTTCGCCAAGAACGTCAAGCGTTTGGAGTGGAATTCGTCGGGGGTGATCCCTATTAAGGTATGTGAGGTCTTTTAGTGATGAGTTAGTTCACCCACACACCAAATTATTTCAGTTCAGCAATTTTGGGTTGTTCACATGTTAAAAAGTGAAGTTTTTGAAGGACATCGTTAAGTTCTTGATTGGTTGTGTTGTTGAAGTTTCTTGTTGATTTGATTCGTGTTTCCGGGTGGATTTTTTAGTTAGATCTGTTGTAAGTTGAGAGTACTAATGACTTTAAGTGTTTGGGGAAAGAAATAGGGAAGATGGGAGGGTTTAGAGATGAAAAACGAAGGAGAAAAGTCGGAATTTTTTTGGTAAAAAGGGTGGGGAGCCGCGCCAGCCAACGCGCCCCAAAGCAGTGTCTGAAGTTTTTGGCCTTGGGGCGTCATGCCAGCCAGCACGCCCCAGCATGTTCTCAGAGCACCAAGGACGCCAGTGCACCCCATTCCTCCCCCATCTTTTCGTACTTGTTCCTAAGCGATGTACCTATGTTTTCTAGTTGATTCCAACACTCTAAGGTACATCTAAACATCATGAAATCATCCATAAACATGAGATCATAAACCTTGAATCCATAATCCAATTCAAGGAAAGTTAAGATCAAAGTCAAAGAAGTTAAGAGTCAAGTCTAGAAGTTAAGAAGCAGGTCAAAGCAAAGTTTCTTAAAGTTTTCAAGAGTTTTTAACAGTGTTTTAACTTCATTTTAAGACTAAAGTTTTCAAGTTAAGCAAAGAGTAAAGAGTTGAGTTCATTTCTCAAAAGTTATAAGGGAACTAAGTACTCCCTAAGAGTTTATAAATGTTTTTACACATTTGAGCAAGAAAAGGGAACATTGATTCCAAGAGAGCCTTTGGGCTAAGCTTTGAGTAATTATCTCAAATCAAAGAAAGAAAGTTGGTTAAAACACTTATGAGCTAAAGTATATTTTGGGAGTAGTATTGAGCACCGAAGTGGGGATACGAGGTCATATTAACTCAAGTCTCCATAAAAACCATGTAGCCAGCATGGGTACTAATGGGTCATACTTTTTAGATGATCACATAAGTTAAGCTAGTGGATCCACTAAGTTAAGTAAGATCCAATATCACGGCAAGGTATGGGATGGTCCTTGGGCAACGTGAGGCAAAACATTGTATCATCACTTAGGCTCAGAGTGGTGGTTGTCGGTTAGAGAATCTCCCTCAAAAGTTATATTACTTTTATATATATATATATGTAAAGTTGAGTTTGTTATTGCTTTATCTTTAACGAACTAAGTTGTTTACACTGTTTTACAAGCTTTATATATATATATATATATATTGCATGTGTCTTATTGCTCTATATTGAGTTCAGTAATTCATGAGTTGTCCAGAGCCAAGGTAAGTGTTCCTTCTTACTCTTTTCAAGCTTAAGTTGTTGTTTAGCATTCCAACTCGCATACTCGTACAGTCAATGTACTGATGACAGTTGGCCTGCATTGTTTTATGATGCAGACGCATGTAACCAGGATCAGCATCCAGCGCCTCGTTGATCCAGTTGAACAATCAGAGTCAGTGGTGAGCCTTCTTGCATTTCGGAGGACTCTTTTATTTGCTTTTAGTCTTTCATTATTAGTATGTTGTGGGGTTTGTCCCAACATCCATCTCAGTATTATAGAGGCTTCATAGACAGTCAGACAGTAGTTATGAGTCTCTCATCTATGTATTTGTAGATACTTTATTTTGAGACAGAAGTAGCTAATTTGGCTAAGATGTTATCATTTAAACTATTACATGAGTTTATTTTGTTGACTTAAGTCTTCCGTTGAGTTAAGTAAGCCGGACCAAGCGTTCGCTTGGGGCCGGCAATGGTCTTTGAGTGCCGGCCACGTCCAGGGTGTAGGCTCGGGGCGTGATATTTTCAACGTCTTCTTGTTGGGAGGAGCAAAATCTTATCAATAAACTAACTACAAAATATTTTATCGTATATAACAAGGTTCATTAATGCCTCCAATTGACTGATATATGGAGTTTCATCACTAATAAGTTCTTCATCCTTCTCTTGAGATCGAAATGAATCCTTATTTATGTCAAGCGATCTCATAATATTGGGAGTACTCAATGAATGTGATTTATCCATATAAAAACACATCAAAACTTTTTTGTGTATGTTGATTGATGGACAAATATTTCATTTGTCAAATTCTCAATCTGTAGGTCAAGACAAAATTTTGTCTTTCCAGCATCTTGTCATTTCAGATTCTCTTCTCGAACACTCAATAACTTTTGAAAGATCCTTAAGAGTGTTAATAATGTTCAAGTCATCAACATACACAACTATTATAATAAATTCAGATCCTGATCTTTTCATAAAAATGCAAGGACAATTAGGGTCATTTTTTTGTACCATTTCTTCCTTGATTATTTCAATCCATATAAGGATTCTTGAAGCTTTATTGAAAAAGTTTCTTTCAAACTTTTATATGTTTCATACACCTTGATTGCTTCAAGGATTTTCATATAACCTTCAGTATTGCTTAGCTAGACATGATAATTATTCATTATATGCATTCAACTTTTCATATATTGTCAGATCAAAACAAATATCATTGCATCCACCATAGGAGAAAACGTCTCCATTAATGTCAGGATTTTTGCGACAAACTTTTATGCCCCAAGGCACAAGCCGTACTTGATATCTTACGGTTATACCATCACATAATAATTTATTTGTACCCCACTAATATTATACCTTGATTTATGGAATATCAATCCAAAATACCACTTTTCTAAGTGAAACAAAATATACTTGATTTATGCATTTTACATGGCCAATCATTTATCTGTCCACACTATATGACATATTTGAATTCAAAATCCTCGTCACAATTTATATGATTAAGCGCTAATTCATATCAAAGATAACGTCGACGACTATTTGATATCGATTCTAATATGACATAACTTATCAAGATCTCTTCATTTTTCATCCTTTTTCAAGTACATGAACCTTTTCCAAGATTTTATGAAGCTTTATGTTGTGGTGCTCTTTTATGGCACTTGCCTCATTATCATGACCATATTGATCATTTACTCCTCTCCTTCTTCAAGGAATTTTACATTTGAAACTGATTGATCTATTACGCTTCAGGCGTACCATAGACTCTGTCCTTCAAGGACTTCTCATTTTATGAAGATAATAGGGGATAAACGTGCAACGCACATTCCCAAAGACTAGTTTTACTAAGTATGTGTTTAGTCAAGCACAACAATACTATCTAATTTTAACACAATTTAGTTATTACTCCCACTATTCCATTTTAGTTGTCATATTGCACTTTTTGAGAGTCAATTTGACTAATTTTTTTAAAGTTAATTTAGAATACACTAATTTGATATTTTGAAATAAGAATTTAGATATTCAAAAACTATACGAACATTACTATAAATTGCAATTTTTTTCATATCAATATGATGGAAAAATACATCTGAAAATGTTAGTTAAAGTTTATATCGTTTGACTATTAAAAAGAAAATAGTAACAACTACAAAAGAACGGAGGGAGTAGTTCACAAAATAGGAAATGTTGAACTATGTAAAACTAATTAAGATAATATAACATCTAACATTATTGGAGTTGCTGACATAGAATTAGCGTTGATACTTATAATATTAAAAAAATGATTAAAACACCTAAATGGGACTAACTTGCTTTTTGCCAACCAAAAAGAGATACAAGTATATAAATAATGATGTACCACATTCGAGGCAACCATGCTATTCCCATGTATACATGTTGAGTAACTACATTATGTTTAGAATGTGATACAAAATCTTTAGGTTTATTCAAAAGTATGTAATTTTAATTTGGTTAAAACATGCAACAAGAAAATAACAAAAAACTTCATTTCATATACCAAATGCCTTTTCAAGAAGCAACACATATTGAGCAACTAGGATTACATCCCCATGTTGGTTCACTATTAAATATCAAAAGCTCAATTATGCTAAATCATGATTATAACTTCTAAACTCTTTGTGTATGGAGAAAATGAATGAAAATGTTTGGTATATTTTATCAGGAAAATAAATCCTTGATTGATTATATGTACATTTACATTTCAAATGTTAATATTGCAATAAAGATCAGAAGATGAAGCAATTCAAGATTGACATTAAATAAACATAATTAAGTACTAAAGAAGTGATACAAAGTTCAAGAAATAGTAAATACACATTATTAAGTCTATGAGAATTCAAAATGCACGTTTCACGAAATATAAGGATAAGTCTAAACATCCAAGTTATTCATATACTAATGACATACGGTTAAATGAATATAGTCTCTTACTATTACTGATTTATTAATTGTATGAATAGTATTTACTACAACTTTTGGGTTTTCTAGTGTTGTATACTATAATATTATATAATTACTATCAAAATATAGTTAAATAAATATTTTATAACATTTTAATTTAGAGTGACTTTTTTAATGCCATTATTGTAGTAACTTAATTTTATAGGGATATTTTGGTATTTCAACTTTCAACTTTTTTTGTTCCCACTTAAAATAGTATATGATAATGTCACGACCCTAAATTTATAAGTCATGATAGCACCTATGTTCCCAAGGGATAGGTAAGCCGACTAAAAAAGTTAACCAATTCAACTTAAACTATGAAAAGGTAAGTAGCAAGCAATATCTCGAATACTACGTCTTTTATAATAAAATGCGAAAAAACTGAAATATCACCCCAAGATTTAGTGTCATAAGTACAAGAGTTTCTAAAAAGCAATACAAGTCTCTAATTATTTAACAAGTCTAAACATAAGAAATATTCTATTAGAATACCAACACGACCTAATAAATAAAGATAAATAAAGGTATGGGCCGCAAAATATCCAAGCAGCTCACCACAACTCTAAGATAATCCAGACTCAGACTCAAGCTCCAAGAAATGTGCTCAAATTCAAATACAATCTGCACCACAAAAGAGTGCAGCAAGTGTAGTATGAGTACGAAACCACACGTACCCAGAATATCTCATAGACCGACAACGAAGAAGTAGTGACAGGAGTATATAGAAAATAATTTTTTAATTTTACAAGTCCACCTTATACTTATCATCCATGTTTCCATCAATATGGATAATCAATGTCACGTAATGTTCAACATCAATAAAGCACATACTCAAAACAAAAATGAAAGATGTAATGAGTTGTAATGTGATACCATAAAATGATATGCCTCAAATGCCTTGTACTCTCTCAATCGTATATACATGATACTCCTCGGAAATACATCGAGAGTTCATGACCCATGGGGGACTCGTGAGGTCCATATACCGACACGAACGATCTCCACGTGTTTGTGCGAACGATCTCAACGCACTATCATAAAATTATTTTCGCACGGACGATCTCCACGTGCCCAAATTTTAATCATAACTTCTCCCTCGCATAAACGATATCCACGTGCCAAAATTATAATCATAACTCGATCTCAACACGGACGATCTCCACGTGTTAGACCTTTACTCACACTCAATATCATGTCAATGTATGTGCACAATATGATATCAATACAAAAAGGATGATGCAATATCTCAATAAATCAAATGTCGCTATGACATATAATCACCTCAATTATCACAATTATACGACTTTAATAAAGAAACACAACCTCACAAAATAAATCAAGTCACTAAATACATCAGCAAATGCCCATATGTTTTGGCATTCTCAAATTACAATCTAACATATTATAGTAATAAACTTTCCCTTTAATAACACTGGTACTCGTACCAATGCCCGTCACACCGTTGGTACGAGACCCCCATCTTTCACCCTTACCCATTGTCTATTCCTTTATTTTAATCTTTAATTAGAAAATATTCCTCAACAAAGTCTAGGAAGTCTTAACATACCTTGAATGTCGAACACGTGTCACGAATCCTCAAGATTTTGCTTTACCCTTTCGTAATCTTCAGAATGTTCTCAATCTATCAAATATGCAATATTCATAAACAATGAGTCCATAGACACCCATGTTACTGTAAGTCTAGCCTATATCCAAAACTTGCCTTAATCTATAATTTAAAATTCATAAATCTTGGTGTCAACTAATATGTCAAGTATCATATTCCTAAATTTTAAGACTAAGGTTAAGTTTGAGTTTACCAAAATATCATAAATTTAATGATTTTCATATAATATAATACACGTAACATTTAATTATCTGTCTCAATATAACAAATTTAATTATAATATGATAAAAATAAGAAAGTAAACCACTTCTGAACTATTCATGAAGAACCAAACTTCCAGAACCTTGATATACATATGTCCTATATCCATGTATATAACCATACCGAGTTCGAAAAGTCTTTTTCAGAATGTTATCTCCTTTCAACCTCAATTGGTGATAACCCAACCGAAGATCAATCTTAGAGAAGTAACTTGCTCCTTGAAGTTGGTCGAAAAAATCATCAATCATGGGAAGAGGATACTTATTCTTAATGGTCACCTTATTCAACTGACGATAATCAATGCACATACAAGAGAACCATCCTTCTTTCTAACAAACAAAACTGGAGAACCCCGTGGGGATATACTTGGTCGGATGAAACCCTTATCCAACAAATCTTTCAATTGCTTCTTCAACTCCTTAAGTTTTGCCGGAGCCCTTCTATAAGGAGGAATAAAAATAGGTTGCGTGTCTGGGAGAAGGTCAATACCGAAGTCTATTTCCCTTTCGAGAGGGATACCAGGTAAATCATTTGGGAACACTTCTGGAAACTCATTATCAACGAAGACCGACTCAAGAATAAGGGTTTCGAAATCCACATCCCTTACCCTAACTAGATGGTACATGCAATCGTTAGAAATCATCTTTCTAGCTTTAAGACAAGAGACAAACTGACCCTCATACATAGAATTTCCCCCCTTCCACTCTAGGATAGGCTCATTTGGAAACTTAGACTTTACTACACGGGTTTTACAATCAATAGAAGCATAACAAGAATGCAATGAATCCATACCAAGGATAACATCAAAATCTAGCATATCAAGCTCTACCAAGTCAACAGGAGTAACTTTATGGGATAAGGAGACATGACATTTTCTACACACCCTCTTAGCCACAATAGAATCACCAACATGAGTAGAGACAGAAAAGAGGTTCTAACAACACATCTAGAAGAACATCAATCCTCATAGCTACATTTGGCGTCACAAAATACAAGGTAGCACCGGGATCAAGTAAAGCATAAACATCAAGTTGGAAAACTTTTAACATACTGGTAACCATATTAGGAGAACCCTTTTTTTCCCCACAAGTTTAAACTGCATATAATCGGTTTTTCTTGGGAGCATTGGACCCTAACCACTAGGAGGAGCTTGCTGGTCCTCTCTTCATTTAGCCACAACTGAAGCAACTATCCATAAGCTTAGGGTAATCCCTCATCTTGTGCCCATTTTTACCACAACTGAAGCAACTATCCATGCCGACTAGACACTTACCTTCGTGTTTTTTTCCACACTTAGTACAAGTTTCCACAGGCAATGAAGATCCACTACCATTCCCTCCTAGAGGCTTAGGTTTAGACACCCTATCTTTGTTGAACTTAGGAGGGGCATTGAAGGATCCTTGACCGTAAAACCTTTGTCAAAACCTAGGACAACCATATCCATCAGACCTTGCATGAGAGAAATTACCAGCACCGATCTTATCTCTCTTTGCCTCCATAGATTTTTCCTTGAGCTTTTCCTCTTGAATATGTTGTGCATGAACCATACGATGAGAGATGTCCATGTCATTAATGAGCATGGTGGTACGACACTCTTTGACCACCATTTCTGACACACACGATATGAACTTACTCATCCTTGCCCTAGAATTGACAACCATTGTTGGAGCATACTTAGACAATTGTGTGAACTTCAAAGCATACTCCCTCACACTTATACTTCCTTGACGAAGGTTGATGAACTCAAGCAATTTTTATTCCCTCATCTTAAGGGGAAATAAATTATCAAGAAAAGTAGCTTTAAACTTCTTCCAATCAAGAGGACCCACATCTTCTAGTCTCCCTTCTTTCCATTGGTTATACCATATTTGAGAAACACCCTTTAGTTGATAAGTGGCCAACTCCGCCTTTTCCATCAATGTCACTCCCATGATCATCAATAGCTTGTAGACCTCATCAATAAACTCTTAAGGATCTTCCTCAACTTTCGAACCATGAAACTCTGGAGGATTCATCGTAGTGGAGTCCCTCACTATAGAAGTCGCCATACCCATATTTGGGTTCATGGGGACCGCAACCTCCCTATTGGCTCGGGCTGTCATGGCTTGAGCCAATACTTGAAAAGCAGCCCGAAACTCTGAATTCGTAACTTGCTCGGTCAAAGGATCGATCGGAACTTGGGGAGCTTGGGGAGGAGCTTCTTGTTCCACATTCTCCCTCACACTATTTCTAGCATAAGTTTTTCGAGTAGACATATCCTGTAAAGCATCAGGTAAGTATTAGGAGAGAGACCTTCTAGAGTTAAACTATATTGCACGACTTTAGAGTAATGAAAGAAGTCGAGTTTCCTAATCATCTTGTAGCCTCTCATTCATAAATGTGGCATGCTTCACACTCATGAACAAGACTCTACTAGATGTGGCTTATGAGACATCATTATAGGACCATGTTATACCTTGTGCTTTTATTACCAATTTTGTCACGACCCAGGGGTACACCCTAGATGTAACATGACATATAGGACCTCGAGAGACCCCGTAAAAGCCACTTAGATTTCATAACATAAGAAGTAAAAACAATATTTCAAAGTCCAAACATTAATAAAAGAAAAGTGGAAGTCTAGACACTTTGTATTTTTAGCCATCTAATACAATAGAATGAAATTGGGCCTAGCCCATACATCATGTCCAAAACAGGAAAGTAAGACAGAAACTGAAAACAATATAACTCCATCCTCGAATGCATGAGGACTCACCAAAGATCGGGAAATCAACCAAGCTAACCTTTAGCCACGAAACTAGGAACCCTGAATATCGGACCCTACATTTGGGGAAAATGTAGGCAAAAGTATCTATTAGTACAAAACAATGTACCAAGTATGATAGCCATGCATAAAACATTTAAATCATGCTAAAAGAGGATATTTCATGACATGCAATTGACCAAGCTAAAACTTGATACAAAATGAGTTAGAAAACATAATTCATATAACATGGTCAATGCAAGCTGACATCTTTCAAACCTTTGAACACATGTGTGATACTTCTTGAAGTAACCTTAGTTCATTTTCTATATTGTGGGAATGAGCCTTAGCCGGCATAAAGACCATTTGAGCTATAACATGATCCCTTAGTGTCTCCCACACCGAAAAGGATTGTCCTACTTGCCAAAGTATGGACCATGAACTTCTAGCTTAAGTGGATCCACTAGCTAATGTATATCTAGAAAAACATCTTATGGGGGAATACAGGTAAGGGATAAGGAGATTGCCTCTAGAAATTCAGCCTCTACTAACGGGAGAGCCTCCATCTCAATATCTTCTCAGTGCTAAGAATGATTCCCATAGAATAGTCATTTGTTACTTGTTCTTATTATCCATGGAAGGGCATGTAATCTTTCCAATCCAAGCTAAGTCATAATACATCCATGGAAAGGTCCAAGCTAGGTTTTGTTAGGATAGCTCCTTATATTTGATTCAATTAGGTGACAAAACCTTTCAACCTTAGAACCCTTACTTTGTGAGAAGGCCTTTCACAAATCATGCTTTAATGTGTTTATGAGAAATCCTTTCAACAACATAACTTAAATCATCATCATTGATACTTTACTCTCAAAGCATCCTTAAAATATTTACATAAATCTCTTGAAAACATGTTTAAGTTCATAATCTCCTTCTTCATAATTCAAATCCTATATTACATCATCATAATTGGAAAACATGGGATTTACATGGGTTCATGGGGAAACATCATAAAAATCATACTATTTCATAAATTCATGCATAATAGAACATAATTCAGTCATTTAAATCAATTTTGAAGAGAACCCATGGCAATTGAAGAAAACCCTAACTAAATTGGGAGTTCTACCTTTGAAAATAGTAGAATTTTGGAACTCCATGAATGAAAGGAATTCATGGATGAAAACTACCATACTTCAAGTCCAAATGCTTATATTCAATGGGGGAAATTGAGACTTGCTTTGAAACCCTAGGTTGAATCCTTCTTCTTCTTCATGTTTCTAGAGAGAGAATATTTTGGAGAGGAGAATTTATCTACTTATGTGATTTTTGAAGACTAACTTAAAGTAACTAATTTGGGGGCTAAAAACACTTATATAGGGGTCTTTTACATAGGCACAATGACATAGTATATGATTGGAATAATAAATAAAAGACCCAACTAACCCTAAAATAACTGCCACCCCACGACCAATGGACCATGGTCGATAGACCGTGGACAGGATGACGGGCCGTCCTGTACAACCATCAATAGATACAGAGAGTTTGGGCTGACCTACGGACCCCTGGACCACGGACCATGGTTTGACCAACAGTCTATTGGTCAGGCCGTGGTTCCTGCCCTTGAGGATTCTGGGGTGACCAGTGTACGTACCATACTTACGATCCATGGTCCCATCCACAGGCCGTGGTTGGCTTCCGTGGCTGGCACTTGCAAGTTCAAAAAACTTCCCTTATATCCCTTTCTCGAATCGAGAGGTATTACAAACATGGATTTTAAATGTTAGAAAACATAAGTCGTAAAACATGATAAAATCAAGTGAACATCATCTTAAAACATAAGTAAGACACTTCTTGAAGTAACCTTAGTTCCTCTTAGCTTGCTTGTGGGAAGTAGCCTTAACTGACATATAAGACCATGTGAGATATTAACATGGAATCTGGTGTCTCCCACACCGAAATAGGTTATCCTAGTTTCTAAGGTAAGGATCATGAACTTCTATCCTATGTGGATCTACTAGATAATGTATATCTAGAAAATCCTATGTTGGCAACACGGGTAATCGCCACTTGTTTACTCGGCACTAAGCTTAACTTCCACGGATCAATTATTAATCATATTCATCTTAGCTCTTAAGGCTAGAAAGATGATTTCTAAAGGTTGCATATACCATCTAGTTAGGGTGAGGGAGATGGATTTCGAAACCTGTACTCTTGAGTCGATCCCCATTGTAAATGAGTTTCTGGAAGTGTTTCGAGAGGATTTACTCGGTATTCCTCCCGAAAGGGAAATAGACTTCGGTATTTACCTTCGCACATATATGCATCCTATTTCTATCCTTCCTTACCAAATGGGTCCGGAAGAACTAAAGGACTTAAAAGAGCAATTGAATGATTTTTTGGATAAAGGTTTCATCCGACCGTGTATCTCTCCACGAGGTGCTCCAGTTTTGTTTTTTTTTGAATGAGAGACGGTTCGCTTCGTATGTGTATTGACTAACGGCAATTGAACAAGGTTACTATTAAGAATAAGTATCCTCTCCCAAGGATAGATGATTTGTTCTTTCAACTTCAAGGAGCAAGCTACTTCTCTAAGATCGACCTTTGGTCGAGATATTACCAATTGAGGGTGAAGGCGGATGACATTCCAAAGATGTCTTGTCAAACTCGGTATGGTCATTATGAATTTCAATTAATAACATTTAGTTTGACTAATGCTCCAGCCACATTAATGGATTTGATGAATAGGGTATTTAGACAATACCTTGACATGTTTGTGATTTTATTCATTGATGATATATTGATCTACTCAGGGAGTGAAAATGAGCATAACAATCACTTGAGGGTTGTGCTGCAAATCCTCAAGGACCAATAACTCTTTGCAACGTTTAGCAAATGTGAGTTTTGACTAAGGTCTGTGGATTTTCATGGTCAAATTATTTCAGAAAAGGGTATTGAGGTAGATCCTAAGAAGACAGATGCAACCAAGAGCTAGTCTAGACCTTTATCCCCTTTGGATATCAGAAGTTTCTTGGGTTTATCCAGTTACTATAGAAGGTTTTGCCTCTCCATTGAAGGCATAAACCCAAAACAAAGCCAAATTCTTATGGTCAGAAGCATGCAAAAAGAGTTTTTAGGAATTGAATTATACACTTAGTTTTACTCCGGTGTCGACTTTACCGGAAGAAATTGATGATTTTGTGGTTTATTGTGATGCCTCGAAACGACTGATGAGATAGAGAGAATGAAGGTGGTCCCTTATGCTTATACAAAATGTAGTCTTATGCTGCAATGTTATTTGTTAGCATGGTTAGCAGATTTCAGTCTAATCTTGAGCAAGAACACTGAATTATAATAAAACATTTAATCAATTACTTGAAAGGACTTCGGATTATATATTGATTTTCCACTCACCTAATATTTTTCCAATTGGGTATACAAATTTAGATTTTCAATCAGATAGTGACTCTAGAAAATAAACCTCAGGATATGTGTTTACTTTAAGAGGTGGAGCCATAAGTTGAAGAAGCATCAAACAAACATGTGTTGCTGATCCAATAGAGGAATTTGAGAAGGTTGTTTGGCTCAGAAACTTTCTGAAAGAGCTTGGTGTGGTTGCTCGGTTCAAGCATCACTCACACTTTATTGTGAAAATACTGGCGTGGTTGCGAAATCAAAAGAACCACGACACCATAAAAGAAGCAAACACATTGAGAGAAAATATCACTTTATTTGGGACATAATTCAAAAGGGTGATGTGAGAGTTTTGAAGATTGAGTCAAATTAAAGAACAATCTGGTGGACTTGTTTACAAAGAGTCTGACATATATAGAAGGGTTTTGATAAGCATGTGGAAGAAATGGGCGTTAGAGTTGGGAATGCATGGTAATAAGTCTAAGCATGAGATTGTTAGGATATAGAATTAACCATCTGATTTAGCTATAGTATTATGTTTTTATCGTTATGTAAAGACTGATTCTTTCATTTACTTGATTTAATAAAATTACTATTAAATAGATAGTGCTTATATGTGTATCATTTATTTACATGATAGAAAATTTAGTGTATAAAGTCATTTGGCTCATACATGGAAGATTAAAATTGTTGTTCCTCATAAGTTATAAATATATGTTAACAATCAAAGATGTCGTTGGACAAACATCTTGATGATTGCAGCACAAGATTAAATATAATTTGATCGTAATTATGAGAGTAGTTCCATTCCAACTTCTTGTGGTACTATGTTTTTCGTGTGTATTGAATGGACCAAGAGAAGATTATTTATGTTCTAAATATTTATATAACATCTTCTCAAAATCATTAAATGTACGTATACTATTAATGTTGATATAATTGCTATGATTAATGTAATTTTTTATAATCTTGATCTGTAAAAAGGTGAGACCCTAACGTGAGTAGTCAATATAAACCTGATAGATTGGACAAGAACAAATCCCATTTGTGAAATAATAATTAGTTGATAGAATTCATGTCTCGACCTTGAGATTGATAATACCCCTTTATTATTGGTTATAAGTTTTTATGTGAAACCCTGCAGGTGGATTATATAGACCCGTCACATAAAATAAGTTAAACATATAAATAAAGGATGAAATTAATCAATAATGTATCAAATTATCAGAGATTTAATTGAATTGATTGGTATTGGTAATTCAAACATGAGGAGTTAAATCAAATTTAATGTAGGATTCTAAAATTAAACTAAGGAGTGCAACTACGGATTTTGGGTGGAGTAATTAGTAATTTATTATGGTTGGATTAATTCATTCATTGATGAATTAATGCCATAATTGGAAGCCACTACTATTAAATATGTGGCCCCTACTGTACCAGATTAGTTATATGTTTTAAGAAAATAAATGAAGTATTCTAGAAGAAGTTACAAGGTTTTTAATGAGCTTCTAGACACGTTTCTATTTTTGAAACGTGGAGAATCTTTCAGTTGAGAGAAAGACTCCCTCACATTTCCAACTATATGTTGAGAAGCCTGGATAAAAGGGAGCAGACTCTCAAAAAAAAAATTGATCCCTTATGCGCTCACTGAAGCATAATCAGGTTTAGTAGAAGGATGTAGACCCGTAGATTGTTGTTTTCGACGATCGTTGTGCAGGCTTGAAAAGGTTAGTGAATCCTTTTCAAAAATTTTGTTTATATTATCTAGATAACTTGTAGGTTTTGTAATCTTATGTATGATTTTGTTACCATATTTCTATCATAGACAAGTTCAGTAATGACATATGAGCATGATTGCAGGCTGGTCGGGTGTGTGGGCAGGGATATAGATTTGTTAACGTGTAGTGTACGTAGCCTAGTATTGGTTCATTCCTTTTCTTACCTGCAACTTCAATTCTATTTGACATTTCCTCATATAATCTCTGCTGCATTAAGGAAAAAAGTTGTCAACCAAACCTATATATACATTAACAATGTAGTGATTTTACCTACTAACAGGCTAGTAATAAGATTTAGGCATGAAATTTAACACTTTACTCTGAAAGAATCAATAGTGTTTATTACCTACAAAATCATAAGCATAAAATGCACAAGTTCATTACTCCCATAGTAATTTAGCACACTTATTAATTGAAATACTCGTATTAATACTTCTTACCTAGAGGGCACTATGTTCTCAACTTTCCAGACGATGAACTATCATTGTTATAGTGGGTTAGAGTTCCACGTCGGTTTGACGAATGAACCGGTGGTTTGCTTATATGGACTTGCACAATCCTCTGGTCATGAGCTTGTTTTTGACATTGAGTTATGCTATGTACCATTTACATGGTATTAGAGTCAGGTTCATTCTTGTTTGGACTCCCGATCCATGCTCAAATTAGGACTGGGCATGAAAGGTTGTTAGGGTGGCAATGTGGGATGGACGAGTTGTTTATTTATATGGACTTAAACAATCATCCCCTCACGAACTTGCTATTGGATTGAGTTATCACTACAATAAATGTGATATTTAGCTACGAAATTATTAGGTACGATACTAAATTTGTCACTAATTATTCACTTTTGTGACAAAAATTGTATTTCATGTTTAAATGTATGAGCAAAATACTTTTAGTGACGAAACACACAATTTCGTAGCAAAATTTTGTCCATTTAAGTTTCCCACCAAAAAAAACTTTGCGCCATTTATTAAGTACTATTAGTGACACATTCTAAGTTATAAATGACAACTTATTTTGTCACTAATAATACACCCAATTTGTGACAAATTATTATTTGTCTTAGATGAGTTATAATTTTGGACACAGAGAAATTTTGTCCCTAAAAATATGTTATTGCAATAACGACAAATTAAAATTCGTAGTTAAATGTCGTAAGCTTTAGCCACAAAATTTCATATTTGATTGCTATCTAAATTTTTGTCACTAATAATATAATCAATTAGTGACAAACATTTTCTTGTCTCTAATCAGCTTGTGACTTAATGACAACATAGTTTTGTTACAAAATATGCAATATTTAAATTTAAAAAAATTAAAATTTGCAGCTAAATAATTTAATTATTTTCTAATTTTATTTTTAGCAAAATATATAATAATCTTTGATTAGGCTTATTATCTACAATGGTAAGTAGCAACTACCAATATTTTTGTAAAGTGTTTTCTATAGGTAACAACAAAAGAAAACTATAGAATGATATAATGATAACGTCGAACTATACTGTTTTATTTAAAAATAGAATTTAGACTGGTTTTAAGAGTCGCCACTTAATTTTAAAGAATAATCAAGAAAACTATCGTTCTCAAAAGACTAAAAAAGAAAATCTCATGAAAACTTAAAAGGGGTTCGGGGTTCTTATTAGCATTTCAGGAAGGGATTTAAAGCACTCGAAACGCCCGCTAATACGCGATTATCCAATAATTAACTATTTGGCTAGTTATTTTAAAAGATAGGCATACTTGATTAAATAGAGGGAATAAACAATTAAAACTTAAAATCAAATTTTAGGGGGAGAAAAATATTTAAAATATTATTAAGTGAGATTTTAAAGTAATTTAAGTAAAAATAAACGTGATTATTTAATCTTTAGAAAATCCCGAAGTGACTATCTTTTGGAGAATTGATTAAGAAACCTTAAAATTAAATAAACACGTAAAACACCTTAATAGCAAATAAATGAGATAGGAAAAGAAGATTTGGGCCGAAGTCTGGATCTGTTCGCCTGGGCCAGTACTTGGACCTAATCTCGTTTTGAGCTTTTGGCCCATTTAAATCAGCTACACATGTCCTAGTCTAATATATATAAGATACTTTCTTTTGGGCCTTAGGTCCAATATTCCTCCACCTGTCCTAAACTCTAACAAAATAATAATGAAAGTGACAAGGGCTTAGGCCCAAAGTAACAAAATACAAAGCAGAAAATTTAGGGCACTTGTTTTTGGACCCTCTTTCTATTGTATCATACTGTATACAACATATATACATCCCCTTTCGCATCCAATTGGACCTGTTTGTTTGCTCCAATGTTGGTGATTGAGGGTTGACTTGAGAAGGAGAATGAACTTGGGCCTCCGTGGCCCATTTCGAAATGCAAGGAAAAGGAGTCCACGAATGAATCCAATACATACAAAGAAAGGAGTAATGAATTAATATTAACTCAAAATTGCATAATAAAGTATTCGAATGGTAGAGAACAGTGCATGAATCGTAAACACATGGGTGAGGAAGATCATTAAAAAAAAAAAAACATAGAGTGAACAATAGATAAATAACACCTATATCTACTCACTTTAACCAATGGTATGCTCAAAAGCTTCCAAATTCTAGGCAAACAACTTACTGACACATGCTTTTAATACTCATATCAACACATGCTAATTAGGAGTTTGAACAAGAGTGGGGCAAATATTATAGTACACATGATATCAACCCAAGCAGTCAACTTGAAACTTGCAAAAAAGAGAAAAAAATAAAATAAAATAATAATAATAAAATTTAAAAAGGAAGAAGAAGAAGATGCTCTACTGATGTGCCTAGAGAATGATCATAGTAAGCATATTATAAAATCTCACGAATTACTACATGGTATCATACAATCACTCGCGTGAAAAATAGTACAAACTGCTTAGTGTTAAATCATTTAATTTGCTCTAGTGAATTCAACCAATTTGTATGAATATTTGAGTTTACAAGGTTCTCTAAGAGATATTACATAATCAAGAGAGACAAAGATAAATAATTTGAAGGTTTAAACCATGACATAATAACTTTCAAATTCTTCCTGACAAACTTTCATACAACTAACAGTATGAAAACTCAACTTCCTAAAATAATTGCTCGAATCCTATCAAATACAACAGAAAAGTAGTACGGTGTATCGTATCGAATCGCTTGAATTATGTAAGAGGCTAACAAAATTATGAAGTAAACACTACATATAAATTGATTACAGGAGCCATATCCCACATTCGAGAACAAAAATGACAAGATATTGTGCATACTAGAGCTACATTAGCAACAATAGGCTGCTTGAACATGAATCTCGAGGCTATGACTCCAACAATAAAATCCAAATAGCAAACCTTTAGGAAACACATTTCATACGCAAATAAAATAAACACTCAAACTTGGAACAAGAACGCCTATTATCCAACATCAACAAGAAGAATAACAGGTGAGACAAACAGAGGCATTTGGAAGGGATAAAATCGATAGAAAATTCATAAGAGAAAATTGAAAATTTTCATTCTATTCATAGACACAACATTAACTAACAAGCATAAACACAACATTAACTAACAAGAAATTAAAATCAAGAGGAGATTTACCTTTTTCGGAGCAGCTTCCGGGACAATAAGCTTAATGATGAAGCAAACTCCACCACTTGTCTGATCTTGACTCAATAAACAGAAGTTCGACAATGAAACTTAAAAGAGAACAAGACTACAAATTTATTTATTTATTTTTCACCCTTTTAAGTATTGTTTAATGTATTTTTTGTGGTTAAAATTATTTGTCTCAGGTTATGAAAAATAATATCAGAAAGAAATTCACCCCTTTCACAATGAAGACGATAAGGTATTTATAGGGGGAATATTAGAATTAAAAAGGGGGGAAACGGGGATTCAATTTCGAATTTGAAATTCGAAATCTCTTGAAGGGATAAGGTTGCCAACTATCAATGGTACCAATTCAAACGGTAAGAAAATCGCAGCTGCTTGATCTGGAGAGCAGGACGGAATCGAAAGGAGATTACGACACCTGGAAAAAATGAGTACAAACGGATAAGGGAGAGAGAGAGGACGACACGCACTGCCTGTTGGACTCGGATGTGCTGGATTTCTGCTCTCTTCTCTTCTGGGTTCCTTCACGTCTAGTTCACGCGGAGAAGAAGAGAAAGACGCAAGGGGGTTGAGTCCGGCGTTGTATTGTTGGTTGAAAGAATTGGTGGGCTTTTGGGAAAATAATTGGGCTGGGAATATATATTAAATTGGGTCTGCTGGGCAGCTGAAAAGAGGCAAGAAAGGCCCTGAATTTGGTCCTTTAAATGGTCCAATAAGGAGTGAAAACGTTGGTCATAGATGGGTTAGATTTTGGAGTTTAAAAAAAATATAGCTAAATTGATTTAAATTAACAAATTCGGCGAAATCCAAAATAAAACGAATTAATATAAATTAATCAATGAGCTTCTTAATGTTAACGAAATAAAATAAGTAACTTAACTATAAACTAAATAAATTAAAGTATAAACTATTAATTAACCAAATATTTAACAAAATCTTTTTGAGAAGGTTTTCGAATATTCATAAACTATACTAATTAATACAAATTTATATAAAACATATATATTATATCAAAATTATAAAAAGTGACAAAAATAACTTGAAAAATATTTTGAATTTTTAAAAGTCAATTATTTCAAATCGTTTGAAATTTAAGAAGCTTGATGATTAATTTATATTGTGGAGGGCCAAAATTGGGTGTCAACATATACCTTAAGTAAATTTAAGTGACGGTGCTAACATAAGATCTAATGTGAGTGAGATTGTGATATCACAGAGAGCAATTATACAAAGATAACATCGATTGTAAGTATATTTTGCAAAAGTTTTAAATATTTTATGGATATTTAACTAACTATTTTCTATAATGACTAAAAATAAGTTTAATTTCGGAGGTCTCAATAACCCCAACTATTTGATTTCAATAAAATTATGATGTTTGAATTTAGATACATATCTAAATATTAAGATGTGTATTTAGATCTAGATGTATAAATCTAATTATGCATCTCAAAATTGTGATGTTGTTTTAAAATTTGAATACTAAATAATTATGATTATGATTATTATTAATATATGAATATGTAAAATTTATCTTTATTTAAAATAATAATAATAAATTTAATAAAATGTGAAATTAATCTAATACTATATCAATAATATATATTTTTCCAAAAAAAATAATAATCGCAGTTTGTGGTGATGATGGCTAGTTGTGGGGGTTGTGGGTGTAGAGACTCTATTTTGACCAAAGATATTTTAAATTAATTAATCAATTCTTTTTCTTTTAACTTAATTTCTTGAATTTCAAACATAGTGAAATAACTATTAATAAATGTCATTTTATTAATTTATAAACTACTTTATTTATTAAAAAAATAAGTATTTTAAACGAGTATGTTTTTTATATTTTCAAATTAAAACCAACTGTGCTTTAATTATGATCAGGACCCTATTATATTACTAATAATTACTTTATTTTGCTAAATCAAAAGGATTTCTTTATTAAATTAATTAAATGATTATCTCAATTTTAATACATATTGCCTTTGTTTCATAAATATCTTTAATTATAAATAATTGAGTAGATTTGATTTTTACTCAATAATTGGTCACAATTGCAACGCGAATCGGTTATGTTTGAAATAATAATGGCTATAACTTAAAGATGATTGATTAATTTTAAAATTTAATTTGGGTCATTTTCACTCTTAAAGATCAATTTTTTATCTTAGCTTTTTTCAACGGTCAAGTTTAGTAATGACCCTAAGATGGACTGGTTTTGATAATTTTTCCCTTCTAAAAAAATTCTCTAAAATGATCTCACTAATGGGTAATGGGCGATCTTGATTTTTCAACCCTGCTTAATATTTTTTTTTTTAAGAAAAAAATATTTTAGAAGATTCTAACTTTTGCCCATAAGACAAATGATTAAGATATTTTAAGACACTAAACCTTCTCAATTGACATGAAGTTCTACCTATCAGCAAAAATTAAAACTCATGTATGATATCCATCAGACATGGGTTCTAATTTTTTTTTCCGTAAGACATTCAATGAAGACATTTTAAAACAATAATTTGCTTAATTCAAACTTCAATTAAGGTAAATTTAATTTTTGATTTTTAAAAATACTAGTATACAACATATCAAATTAATTCAATATGATTCGATAATTTTAAATTTTTATTTTGATATTTTGCAGTATGCATGAAACATTGGCAACCATAGTTGGTTCAACTTCGATTTATTTATAGTCATATAATAGAGAATTATGACTTCTACTTTAAAAATAAAAAAACGAAAAAAATATATCATATTAACACCTTACAATCTTATATGTGTAGAACTATATGTTAAAAAGATTTTACTAGCAACTTTTTTGTTAATCAATAATTTTGGTATTTGTTTCAATATCAAAAATTTGTAGTCAAAATTTAAACATCTACACATTTAATTTTGTCCTAACATTAGGTTGTATGATATAATACTATAATTTTTTTATGTAACTACACATTTCGGTATATTTATAAATACCTAATACTAAAAAAACTTAAAATGCATATATATATATATATATATCATAATTGTGCAATCACAGTATTAAAATTTCTTACTTGATATCTAATGTATCATGTGCACCATAATATTGTGCGTTAACTCATTTAATTGGGCTAAAATGATTAGATTATATCACTTTGTCAAACCCAAAATTTCATCTTATTCTAGAGATCTAGTTCGATGCTACATGTTAGCTGGTGTGGTATGCCAAATCAAATAAAAGAGAAAATAAGATTATGTCAGATTATGTCACATATCAAAATGACATAGCATTAAATTCGATGACAATGAAAATATACAACTGCAATTGACATGTTTTGATAATTAAATATCACCATGTCATTTGAACCTGGTAATATTTCATCTTATAATTATAAATAGGAGGTCAAAATTAAGAAAAGTCATTAGAATTTCAAAAAAAAAATTCATGGATCAAAAATTACAAATTTTCTATAAGTTGCAAGCATTCAAACATTTGTGTACATATTATAAATACTTGAAAATAAAGGATAAGGATAAATTAAATATCAAAACATTCAAGATCAAATTCACTTGTTTGTGGGAAAACTTATTTAAGGCGGTCATCAAAGTACTTATGAGAAATCAAATTCAAATAAAAAAATATATCAAATCCAACATAAATTGAAGATCAAACTAAAAATGCTTGGATTGATTTTGAAAATGAAGAACTAGAAGATTTATACAAATTGTAACACTCATAATATTTTTATGTCTTAATTATTATTTCTTTCTACACAAATTTTATTGTTTGTAGCCATAAATTATGGGTAATATAATAAATATAAACTGTGAAAATAAAATGAAATCAACACATTTCCCTGCATGACTACTAAGTGTCTTTATATTATGATAAATACTTAATTTTCTACCCAACTCTTTTTTATATTTATAATTCCCTTTGTTTTAATTTATTTTCCATACTCCTTTTTTAGTTTATCTTTTAAAATGATTTCTCTTCCCTTATTTTGGTAACTCTTNAATCAACACATTTCCCTGCATGACTACTAAGTGTCTTTATATTATGATAAATACTTAATTTTCTACCCAACTCTTTTTTATATTTATAATTCCCTTTGTTTTAATTTATTTTCCATACTCCTTTTTTAGTTTATCTTTTAAAATGATTTCTCTTCCCTTATTTTGGTAACTCTTTAATTCTAATTTTTCACATGACATATTTAAAGTTAGAAGATTAAAAACTGTTTTTTACACATTCCGCATATTTTTAGTTTAAGATTATGCGATTCAAAAATCTTATTTACTTTCTTAAATTTTATGTCAAGTCAAAATCAAATAAATTAAATTACTTTCTTAAATTTTATGTCAAATAAAAATAAGATAAAGGTATTTACCAAAATCAAATGAAGAAATTAAAAGAGAGTATTCATTTCCAAATTTGTAGGAAAAAAACACACGTAATTCTCTCATTTCCTTTTGCTTCTCCACAAACCTCTCTTTTAGTTATTAGCCACATCCACTCCTTATCTACCCAAGTAATACTTCTCTCCCATTATCTTTATTTTTATTTTTTATTTTTATTGAATTTTCAGTGTTTTATCATGAGATGCATACTCCTTAAATAATATGAAAATATGCAACTCTCTTTTACTTTCTGCTATACCTCACTTGAATTTTTAGTGGGTTTCTTAAATTTATTTAAATTTGTGAACTTTGTCTCCCTTCACTCTAGTGTATTTTTTAAAAAATATAGTATGATAATTTAAACGAGTTACTTGTGTTTAGCCTATGAATTTGTTCAGCGTTAGAAATTTTTAGAAATTTTAAAAAAAAATATGATTCATGATTTTTTTTTGTTTGCAGACAAAGCTCAAGGTCTGTATCCTTAGAAAAGAAGAATTGGCAAGTTTACTATGGAATTTGAGTGAGTATCTTTTCTATTTATTTCTTATTCTAATATCAACTTTACAATTAAAATTTTATAATATATCATGTTTAAATCAAAATAGCAGTGAGCACACATTAAAATTATATTTTTTTCCTTTTTACACAGGGACATTGAAAAATTGAATGAAGAGTAAAGTTATTAGATAAGTTGGCTACATTAGCATATAAGGAGTAACATTTTTATTTTCTTATTGACGACTAACATTATGTACTTCCGTTAGGATCGTATAAGAATCTTTTAATGAGATTATTTCAATATTATTTTAATTCTAAAATATATATGATCATGAGAGACACTTTTTGTTATTATGTTAAATATTTTATTTTATTGTGTTGAGTTTATATTATTATATGATATCTGCTAAGTTTAAAAAATAAATTTAATATTTGTCATGATGCAAATTTAATAAATTTTCATGTTACATATTATGACTTAGACTTTTCCTAGTAAATTTTTTTATATTGATGAATTAACTAATCTTCTAAAATATGAGAAAATTTGTCACCATTTATAAATTATCAAATTAACGAGAAATTAGTGAATTATTACCATTTACAAATTTGAACATCCTCAAATGTTTGTTGTTTTTAATGCTATGATAATGGATGAATTTTATGATTATTTGAGATATTTTTATTATTTATTTTTCAATTTTATGTATTCTAATTTAAAAAATAATATCAATACGAAATAATTAAATGTCATCGAATGTTTGTGAGCATCAAAAGATTATTTCATCAAAGGTAACTTTTAGCAACAACTAAATCAAACTTTTCAAGAAAAATATTTCTCTCACAAATAAATTATTTCGTCATAAGTCGACTACATTTAGTGACAAAATATATTGTCACTAATCATGATAATTTATAGTGACAATTATATCTTGTCAGTAAAAACTATACTTTTCGTGACACGATGATAAATTTAACTACGAAATTATTAACCTCTTTATAATGATAAATTTGTCCCTAATTTATATATTTTAGGACGAAATAATTTTTTGTATATAAAAAACAGTCATTAGTGACAAAATTACATTTGTTCAACAACGAAATACATATAACTTTAGAGACAATTGATGTAGTCACTGACTGAACTAAATAAATAGTGACGATGTAATTTTGTCAGTGAAAATAACCTTTTTAGTGACAAAATCATACTATTAACTACCAAAAATTTACACTTTTTATGACAAATAAATTCGTCACAAATATCGACACATTTGGGGACGATTTTTCTTTTTGTAGTTAATATAACTTTTTAGTGACGATGCACTAAATCGTCTTTGTAAACATTTAGTGACGACTAACTGACGAAATTTTTTTCGTCACACAAGATCTTTGGTGATGAAATATGATTTATAAGTGACGAAATCATTTGTCTTTGATAGTCAAATTTGTTGTAGTGTATATGTCAATGTCATATCTTTACAATCATCAAGTAATTGGTAATGTGAGTTAAAAAAGTTTAATTCAAAACAAAACATCTTATTCTTAGAATGTCTTATTCTCAAACTTCATTCTAGCTGAAGAGAAGATGGAAACTACTCCCTTGGTAGCATTTTGTATGGCGGCATTTGGTTGAGGAAATAATTTTAAAAAAATACCTTTACCATAAGAACATGTACTTCAAAATATAAATAATGTCACATGAGACGGAAGGATACAGTACCTTTATTTGAGAGATCTAACAAAAATGGAGATGTAAAAAAGGCATCAGGGGATCTTGGCTCGACGTTGAATTTCTTGTGATAAGGAAGTCATTTGGTGGCTCTAATGCAAGATCTGTTGTACAAAAATATATCCAATTTTGGAAACTCTTTCTCATACCTATCTCTGGTAGACAGTGGAGGTTTTTTTTTATAAACTCATATTTAATTTGTATTAAATCTTAATTTCATAATACGTTGATCAAGTCAAATTACTAGTTAACTAAATCAAATTAATATTTAATCAAATTAACTGGTGATCTGCAAGCAAAGAAGATTTTGTCTCGACGAAAGTATGTCATCAAATCAATAACAATCGTGAACAGAAGAATCACTGGATTACATCTTTTTTCCTAACTCTTCATAAATATGTAAATTTATGAAGAATCGGGGGATTACATCTTTATGAAGCCTTAAAAAAAGATGTAATCCCCTGATTCTTCTCTTTACGATTGTTCTTAATTTGATGAAATACTTGTAGCTCGACATTTGGAGACGAAGACTCTTGCAGATCACGAGCAATGATTTTCTATGTATTTCTTTGTTTTCTTTCTCTTCTTATGTAGACCCCTTTACATAGGCATGATATAGGATTTTAGGGGTATTTTGGTTCAAATAATTTTAGACGACCTTGGTCTTGAAGAACACAAGTTGGGCTTGTCTTGTCAAGTTATGGACTCACCTAAATATGTATCTCCATGGGATAATAATTTGGAAAAAGGAATCAAAACCACTTCAAAACCACCATTTTATTAAATAATTGGCTTCTTTAAGATAACCCCAAATTTCTCATTTCATAGCTTGATTTGAACACATAAACCATAAACAATAATGGATAATTGAAGATTTAGAGTTAAGAAATGTTCCCAAAAGATTTTACTCGAGAACCTGGTCCAAATCACCTCCACAATCTCCCAAAACTCAAAGATGGTTAAATGGGGTTTAAATCCCAAAATGGCAGCTAAAACCTCTCAGGTGTCGTTTAAGAGAACCAAGTTCCACATAACCGAACCTCGTAAAAGTCGAGCGTCTCGCTTTTGAGAACCACATTTCGCTTAATGGATCATCGCTAAAGCGAACCTTTCCCAAACGGCCAATTTGAATTTTGCAAACCTAGTTCTGCGTAACTGTCCATCACTAAAACGAACCAGGTTCCACTTAAGTGAACACTGTAGCACCAAAAATAATATCGGCCAACAAAAACATCCAAAGGACCCTCGGGATTCGTTTGGAACCTCATGAACACAAACTGCTTATGCAAATCAATTATACTCGACCTTCTAGACTCAATGGAACAACCAAAACATGAATCTCAGGTCTCATTGACCCGACATTCGCCAAAATCACAAGAAACTAAGTCATGTCTAAAAAGGCTTAAACAAGCTCGAGATCTCTCAAAAATCAAGCCAAACCACACCTACGCCTAAAATCATCCACGAATCCAATGGAACTTTAATAATTCCAATTCGAGAATTCGGACCCCAAATATTGACAAAAGTCAACCCAAAGGCTAAAATTTAATAATTTCACAACTTAGGACCTCAAATCCTTAAAAGACACAGAATAAGAAATTGACAGCTCTCATAGATCAGATTTTAAATTTTGAGGATAATAGTATCGACAGAATTCCATTCTAAAGTTCGAAACTCCAAAAGACACCAAAAACCGCTTAGCAACTTAGGCTTCCAAACTCAAAACGTACCAAAAATCTAAATTTTAAACTAAAAGTTCATGTAACACCCCATACCTAAAAGAGGAAGGCTTAGAAAATTTTAGGACTTTCAGGTGTTACCCACGTGGGCAAACCATGGACCGTGGTTGGACCCACACCACATGGGTGAGCCCCATAGGTGGATACTATTTTAGGAAGTGACCCACGCCAGGACCCACAGCCCGTGGATGGGTCGACGTTCCATGGATGGGAGGTGTCATCGATTGACAGAAATCTCTAACCACAAATGATAATGACCAATACAGTCCGTAGGTCCATCCAATGTCTGTCGATCATGGTCTGTAAGTCGTGACCTGGTAGTTAAGTTTAAGGTCATAAGGATCTTTTCTAGCTTTTAATTAAATCAATGTGGTGTCATTTTACCTAAGTCTAACACACCTATATAAGTGATTTTAACCCCTAAAATCCCCCAATCAAGTCATTCTCTCAAAATCTGAAAAGAATTCCCAAAACTCCTCTCAAATGGACATGAAGGCAGGTACCCATGCTCCTTATGAAATGACGTGGAGGAGAGTACCTGCATCATGTGATGAGGTTGTGGAGGCGAGTACCCGCAATATAAAAATAAGTAAGGTAAGTGGTGAATACCCATTAGCCTTTATGAACTAGGCATAAACGTGAATCCCCATGTCTTTAAAAGTAAGTATGACTAATGTGATTAATTATGATGATGATTGCTTGGAGTGTTGCTAGATATACCTTCCATGATGTAAGCTTGTCTAGAGGTGGATGACCTAAGTCTTGGATAAGGATAAGTGAGGCTACTTAAGAAATTATTCCTCTTTCATTATGATGCTTATTATGTATTGATATGATTATGCCTTAAGTTTTGTATTGACTAACGATTATGTTTATGTTGTTTATGCTAGCCATTATATTTAGTACTTGATTGTACTAACACATACTCTTGCCTACATTCTTATCAAATGTAGGGTTCGACGTTCCCGATTCACATACTTGTGGCTAGGCTCTAGTTGATCGTGAAGTGAAGCTTTGGTGAGTCCTCATTGTATTCGAGGATTGGATCACCTTATCTCATTCACGTCTTTCTTTTACCTTTTGAGACTATTGTATGGGCTGTTTCCCAAGATTTACACTTTCTTATGGTCTAGATGGTTTGAGACAATGTCATATTAGACTTACGCATGCTTTTATAAAAGACTTTGAATGTATTTGAAAAGTTTTAATTCCCACACCTTTTCTATTACTTTATGTTATAATATGCTAAGTGGCTTGTATGAGGCCTCTTGGGGTCTTGTATGCCTTGTTACATCTAGGGGATACCCCTGGGTCATGAAAAACTTGGTAATCAGAGCACAAGGTTTAGAATGGTTCTAGGACGTCTCAAACCACGTCTAGTAGAGTCTTGTTCATAAATGTGAAGCGCGCTACATTTATGAATAGGAGGCTATTTATGTTAAGAAAATTCCACTTCTTCACTTCTTTAAGTCGTGCCATGGATTCTAATTCTATAATTCGTTCTCCTAATCCGTGCGTGATGGTTTCAGGAAATGACTACTAGAAGGGCTAATGCTAAAAGGTTGGAGGAAGGCAATGTTCAGCAAGAGGTTCCTCCCCAAGCTCCTCCTCAAGCTCCGATTGACCCATTGAATGAGAACATGACTAATGCAGAGTTTAGGTCGGCATTCCAAGTGTTGTCTCAAACCATGATGACGCAAGCTGACCGAGAGGTAGTATCCCCCATGAACCCAAGTATGGGTACAGTGACGACAAGAGTGAGAGATTTCACAAAAATGAACCCACCCGAATTTTATGGCTCCAAACTTGAGGAAGACCCTTAAGAGTTTATCGATGAGGTTTATAAGGTGCTTTCTATCATTGGTGTGCCTTCAAGTAGAGAAGGCAGAAGTAGCCACTTACCAACTCAAAGGGGTTGCTCAGATTTTGTTAAATTAGTGGAAAGAGGCTAGGCCGGTTGGAAGTGGGTTCCATAGAATGGGAAAGGTTCAAAAGTGTGTTTCTTGATCGATTCTTCCCTCTAGAGATGAGATAGGCCAAGGTACTTGAGTTCATCAACTTTAGGCAAGGAAATATGAGTGTAAGAGAGTACGCTTTGAGGTTCACTTAACTATCAAAATATGCTCCTTCCATTGTCGCATATCGTAGGGAAAAAATGAGTAAGTATGTGTCGGGACTGTTTGACATGGTAGTCAAAGAGTGCCGCACCTCTATGCCTGTTCATGACATAGATATCTCTCGCCTTATGGTGCATCCCCAACAAATTGAGGAAGACAAGCTCAAAGAAAGATCTAGGGAGGCAAAAAGTGGATGATGGCAACTTTGCACATGGTAGGTTCAGTGGATGGGATCGTTCTAGATTCTAGAAAAAGTACTCCGGGCAAGGTTCTACAAATGCTCCTTCGAAGCCAAGAAATTAAAGGGTGTATAACCCTAAACCCCTAGGAGTTGGTGGTAAATATTTGATGCCTACTTGTGCTAAATGTGGGAGAAACCATGAAGGAAAGTGTCTAGTGGGATCTAATGCTTGTTTCAGGTGTGGTAAAATAGATCATAAAAAAAGGGGTTGTCCTTCACTTACTAGAAATGAGGGAGACACTCATCGTGGGGGCTCAACCCTACCCTTTATCCGGACCAAGTGGCTTGAGTGGAATGCTCCTAAACAAAACTATTTTTATGCTCTCCAAACTAGAGGTGACCAAGAGAGCTCTTCGGATGTTGTGACTGGTATGTTAAAAGGTTTTCATACAGATGTGTATGATTTGCTTGATCTGGGTGCTACTTTGTCATTTGTGACTCTTTTTATAGCTATGAGATTTGATGTGCTCCCCGAAGTGTTGTTAGAACCTTTTTCTGTTTCTACCCCCGTTGGTGATTCTGTGGTGGCTAAAAGAGGAGATGTCCTATTTTCTTATCCCATAGAGTCACTCTAATAGATTTGGTGGAACTTGATATGATTGACTTTGATGTCATCTTGGGTATGAATTGGTTGCATTCTTGTTATGCCTCTATTGATTGTAGGACTAGAGTGGTCAAATTTCAGTTTCCAAATGAGCCTATCCTTGAGTGGAAGGGGGAAAATCTATGCCTAGAGGTCAATTTATTTCTTACCTAAAAGCTAGGAAAATGATCTCAAAGAGCCGTGTCTACCATATAGTGAGGGTGAGGGATTTGGAGTCTAAAACTCCTACTCTTGAGTCAGTTCCTATTGTAAAAGAGTTTTCAAAAGTCTTCCCCGATGATTTACCCGGTGTTCTTTCCAAAGGGGAGATAGACTTTGGGATTGACCTTCTCCCCGATACCCCACCTATCTCTATTCCTCTTTATAGAATGGCTCTGATGGAACTTAATAAGTTCAAGGAACAGTTGAAGGATTTGTTGGATAAGGGTTTTATTCGACCAAGTATCTCTCCATGGGGTGCTCCAATGTTATTTGTTAAGAAGAAAGATGGTTCACTCCGAATGTGTATTGATTACCACCAATTGAACAAAGTGACCATCAAGAACAAGTATCCTCTTCCGAGAATAAATGACTTATTTGATCAACTCCAAGGGGCAAGTTATTTCTCTAAAATTGATCTCTGCTCGGGTTATCACCCATTGAGGGTGAAAGAGTAAGATATACCAAAAACAATGTTTAGAACCCGATATAGTCATTATGAGTTTTTGGTTATGTCTTTTGGTTTGACTAATGCCCCGGCATAGTTTATGGACTTGATGAATATGGTGTTTAGACAATACCTTGATTTGTTTGTGATTGTGTTTATCGATGATATTTTGATCTATTCAAGAAGTGAGAATGAGCATATTGATCATTTAAGGATTGTATTGCAAATTCTCAAGGACCAACAACTCTATGCGAAGTTTAGTAAATATGATTTTTGGTTGAGGTTTGTAGCTTTCCTTGGCCATACAGTTTCGAGCAAGGGTATTGAGGTAGATAAAAAAAAGATGGATGCGGTCAAGATTTTGCCTAGACCTCTATCACTGACATATATTAGAAGCTTCTTGGGTTTGACCGGTTAATATAGAAGGTTTGTTGAGGGGTTTTCCTCCATTCCTTCTCCTTTGACGGCTTTGACTCAAAAGAAGGCCAAGTTCCTATGGTCGGAAGCTTGTGAGAAAAGTTTCCAAGAGTTGAAAGATAGACTCACTTCCGCTCCGGTGTTGACCTTACCGGAAGGTACAAATGGCTTTATGGTATATTGTGACTCCTCTAGAGTGGGTTTGGGATGTGTGCATATGCAAAATGGTAAGGTGATTTCCTATGCCTCAAGGCAACTAAAGGTTCATGAGTAGAACTATCCTACCCACGATCTTGAATTAGTGGCGGTTGTATTTGCCTTAAAGATTTGGAGGCATTATTTGTATGGGGTCTATGTTGATGTGTTTACCGATCACAAGAGCTTGTAATATGTTTTTACCCAAAAAGATCTAAATCTTCGCCAAAGAAGGTGGCTTGAGTTATTGAAGGATTATGATATGAGTGTTCTCTATCACCTCGGAAAAAGTGAATGTGGTTGCAGATGCCCTTAGTCGATTATCCATGGGTAGTGTTGCACATGTTGATGATGAGAGAAAAGAGTTGGTTCGAGATGTTCATAGGTTGGCCCGATTGGGAGTTCAATTAGTGGATTACACCAAGGGTGGTATTATGGCCCATAATGGTTTCGAATCATCTTTCATGGCTGATGTTAAAACAAAGCAATGTCTTGATCCGATCTTAGTAGAATTGAAAGAAGCGTTACTAAAGAAGTCCGTAGAGGCTTTCTCCCAAGGGGGAGATGGTGTCCTAAGGTACCAAGGTTGATTATGTGTTTCGGATGTGGATGACTTAAGGGAACAGATTTTATCCAAAGCCTATAGTTCTCGGTATTCTATTCACCCGGGAGCCACCAAGATGTTTCGTGATTTGCGGAAGATCTATTGGTGGAATGGGATGAATAAGGATATTGCGGGATTTGTGGCTAAGTGTTCAAACTGCCAACAAGTGAAGGTTGAGAATCAGAGACTAGGAGGTTTATCCCAAGATATTATCATTCCTACTTGGAAGTGGGAAGATCTGAATATGGACTTCATAGTAGGGTTGCCACGGACTCAGCACCAATATGATTCGATTTGGGTTATAGTTGACCGAATGACGAAGTCGAACCATTTAAATCCGTTCAAATTTTCTTATATGGCGGAAGATTATGCTAAGTTGTACTTGAGGGAGATGGTAAGGCTTCATGGAGTGCCCTTGTTCATTATCTCCGATAGAGGTACTTAGTTTACTTCGCAGTTTTGGAAGTCGTTCCAAAAGGGTCTTGGCACTATAGTTAAGCTTAGCAAAACTTTTCACCCCCAAACCAATGGGCAAGCGGAAAGAAAAATCCAAATATTGGAAGATATGTTAAGGGCTTTCGTGATAGATTTCAAGGAAATTTGGGATGACCATTTTACCTTGATTGAATTTGCCTATAATAATAGCTACCATTCTAGTATTGGTATGACTCATTTGAGGCTCTTTATGATAGGAGGTCTAGATCCCCTATCGTTTGATTTGAGGTAGGTTGCCTTGATACGGCCAGAGTTAGTTCATGAGGTAAGAAGATTCGACTCATTAGAGAGAGGTTGAGAATGACCCAAAGTCGACAAAAGTCTTATGCCGATGTTCGAAGGAGAGACCTTGAATTTGATGTGCATGATTGGGTTTACTTGAAAATCTCACCCATGAAGGGTGTAATGAGGTTTGGTAAGAAAGGGAAGCTTAGTCCCCGTTTTGTAGGCCCATATCAAATTTTTAGACGTGTTGGTAAGGTTGCATATGAGCTTGATTTTCCAAATGAGTTGGCATCGGTGCATCTGGTGTTCCATGTCTCTATGTTGAAAAAGTGTGTTGGAGACCCGACATCCATAGTTTCCCTTGAAGGTTGGAAGTGAAAGAGAACCTTTCTTATTAAGAAGTTTCGATTGAGATCTTAGATCGAAAAGTCAAGAGGTTGAGGAATAAAAAGGTAGCTTCCATTAAGGTGTTGTCACGACCCGGGGTTACCCCCTAGAAGTAACATAGCGTACTTGACCCCAAAGAGGTCTCATACAAGCCCTTAGCATAATCATAACATAAGATAAATAGGAAATACGGGAAAATTTAAAACTTTTACAATCGAAGTCATTTCCATAACAAAAGAAGTGGAAGTCTTTACTAAACCTTTGTCTCAAACCATCTATCATAATACTTAAACAAATCTCTTGGGACGCAGCCCATACAAAGTCTAAAACATAAAAGAATGGCATAAAGGAACATAATGGGTTTGTCCTCAAAGCTATGAGGACTCACCAATTTTCAACTCTTTCTTGATCCTTTGAAACCTAGCCTTCAAAGCAACTCAATCTCCTCAACCCTACATTTGACTAGAATGTAGGCAATATGCGTTAGTACAAAATATACCAAGTATGAAAGCTAACATACAACATAAGAGCATCTCAAATAGTTAGTCAACATAAGACATAAGTACAAGAGAAAATAACTTATTCATAGCATAATCATCATTGTCACATCATGGTCTTCAACATAAGTATCATATAAACATAAGTCAACATAAGACATAATTAATGAGCATAGGAGACATGTCATAATCATATAAACATAATTGATCCTTGGTCATCCATATCATAATAGCACCATTCTCAAGTAACCTCAAAAGCATACAAGTGCAAAGCATGAATAGCATCCCATAATACCACCCAAGACAAGTATCCCTTTTTAGTCATCTTAATCATAGTCTATATGCATGGTTAGGTCATAAGTCTTTCTACCATAAGGGAACCATACCTCCAAGTAACCTCAAGACATACTTGTGCAATGCATGAGAGGCATCCCATACTATTCTTCACACTAAGCATAACCTTGAAGTCATCTTAGTCATATTCACCCTACTTTGGTCTTACTATAAGCTTACTTTATATAGACAAGGGAACTACCACCTTAGTCAATCATATCTTGGAGGGCAACTACGGCAACAACCAACCTAAGTCACACTATGTGTGGGCACCCTTCATACCTAGCCTTAAGTCATACTTGTGCAATGTATGGATAACATCCCATACTACTACCCACACTAAGTCTTCATTTAGACTATCATGAATGTTCACTAGTTGGGGATTAATCCCTGTATTCTATTTGCCTCAATTCAAGGCTACCAAGGAATAACCACCTAATAGGCTAGACTATGCTATCATCTTACTAACATAATTAGGTTAAGCTAAGCTAACTGAATTGGAAGACACACTAACACGCACGCCCAAGCTATCCATAGGGGAGTATGATTCTCAACCCTAAGCTATCCTTAGAAGAGTATGAGTCCTCAATCCCAAGCTACCATGACTAACCTAACTCAAGCTACTCTTGACATGCATCTTACAATGCAAGGCCAAGCTACCCTTAGGAGAGTATGGATCCTCAAAACTAAGCTACCCTTAAGAGAGTATAAGTCCTCTATCCCAAAGCTACCATGAAATGGTCTTGGCCAAACCAAGTCAATCTACCATGAATGCATCCTAACAATGCTAGTTCAAACTACCTGTAGGAGAGTATAAATCCTCAATCCTAGGATAACATGACTACACCTAACTCATGCTACCATGACATGTATTCTACAATGCTAAGTCAAGCTATACCTTAGGAGAGTATGGACCCTCCATCCAAAGCTATTAACTTTGGTCATATCCTACTAAGCCAAGCTATACATGAAGGGATCATACATCACTACTTCAAGATATTCTTGTCTAACATGCTTTGATTCATTTTAGGTTATTAAGCAAACCTAGAATCCTTCTATGTGAGAGAACTTTTGGATCTCCTAGCAATTCCTACCTAAGTGTGTAAGAGAAAGAGAATACACAACAAGATCACATCATATTGACTTTACCCCCAAAGACCTAACAATGATGGCTACAAGCCCTACTTTCAAGCTTCATTTCATTGTATCATGGTCCATGTCTAAATTACAATCTATTCAATCACATTCTTTAATTCTAAGTGATTCTAGTCATAATTGATTCACAAAGGTTCAATTCTAATTTCACAAGTCAAGATCCTTCCTATTCAATCAACTATAGTTCAATTCATGATTAGATGATCCTAACTATGATCAATTAGTATTCAAGACTTTGATTTAGGAAGATCACTTTTGAACCTTCTACTTTGCCTCTAATGGCATAAACCCACAATGATCACATTCATCAATTTAGATTAGGGTTCATCATATAAATCACATGAAATCATCATAATATCACTAAACAAATCTAAATCAATTATAGTTGGGTGATATCCACTAGATTGGAATCACACCCAAACCCTATCCACAATGTAAGCACAACCCTAGCTAGAATTGGGTTTTTGATTTTGCAAGTGGGGAAACTATGGGGGCTCCATGGGTGAAAGAACCCATGGATGATTAAGCTTAACATACCTTCAATAAATCCCTAAACAAATCTTGAATCAATGGGAAAAATCTCCCTAAGTTACTGCCCTCTTCTCTTCTCTTCTTCTTCTTCTTCTTCTTCTTCTTCTTTCTCTTCTTCTATTCTAGAGAGATGATTTTTGGAGAGTGATTTGGGGTCTTTAGATGAATGAGTTAAAGTGATTAGTTTAGGGGTATATTAACTACTTATAGGAGGTTATTTAACTACTTAAAAGACCTACATTAACCCTAATTAAATAACTAATAAATTCCCAAACCCCCTAAGTAAAACTAAAACTTTAAAACTGGCAGCATTCACGAAACCCCATCCACGGACCATGGATGGGTTGACTGGGTGTGATCTGAGTCCGTGGTTTGGGTCAGAGACCTTACATGTTGCAGGCCACTGAGGCTTGACCTACTCCCATGATCTACAGGGCCTAGACCAACCTACTGGCGGTGAATTACAACCGTGAACCAAGCTGTTTTGACAACTTTTTGGGCAGTGTTGGGGTCCTCCTCAAGGACCCTTTGGGTGGTCCTTGGGGTCGTACCGAGACGTTTAACCCCTAAAACTCCTATTCTAAGTGCAGGAATCATTTTTACAAGTTTTAACCCTCATACGACACTCCAAAACTCTTGCCAAAGACTCTAGAACTCACTAAATTTCGGGATGTTACATTATTCCCCACTTGGGAACATTCGTCCTTGAATGACACTTTAAATACTTCTTAAAGTCAAAAATCTAACTTAGCAGCCCATTATGGATGAACTGTATCTAATGCACATAATCAAGGAAGAAACTTCAATTCCAAGCTAAACACATTCCATGCAACACAAGGGAGTCGGAACTACTTCTACCACCCCAAAATGCATCAAATTCTATTTCTACTCCTTTTCAAGGAGGAACTAACATCTCCTAGCTAAAACATGCTCAACACACACTCATGGAGCCTAAATGCAAATTACTTCTTATAAAGGATTTATTCAAGGAGGAATCATTCAACTCCAAAACTAAGGCATGCTTATACTCAACTCATGAAGTCTATATGCAAATCTTACTCAAATGCACTACAATATGAGGACACAATGCAAATAAGTCATTTCTAACAAGACCTAAGAATCTTCATTAACATGCATATAAGGAAATCATGGCAACACATAAGGCACAAAATAACCCCTACTAGATAGGCACACTATCCCCCCACTTAGGAGTAAGCCTACACAACTTCTCTAAACAACATGCATACTAAGAACATAACAAGTCACAAAAGACAAGAAATATGGAAATTTTTACTAGAGCATGAAACACATATCGGAAAGGACATGAGGAGATCACTCTTGATCTTCTCTAGATTGGAGAGCATAAAGCCTATTCTTCTTTTGAGGCTCCACATTCCCACTACTAGAGGCAACTTTCTTACCTTCTCTTTTTTTAAGCTTAGCCTTAGGGCAATCTTTCATCATGTGGCTACTCTCACCACAACTAAAGCAACCCTCTCTACTGGCCAAACACTTACCCTCATGCCTCTTACCACACCTAGCACAAGAGGGCCATAGGGACTCATTACCTATTCCTTGTGGCCTAGGGGTAGACACCCTCTCATCCTTATGCTTAGGAGCATTAGAAAACCCTTGTCTGGAAAACTTTTGTCGATTCCTAGAATAACCATGCCCATCGGACCCATCATGAAAGGAGTTATCATCATCCACCCTAGACCTCTTTTTCTCTCTAGCTCTCTCCTTCTTGAGTTTTGACTCTTCTATTTATTGGGTAAACACCATGAGGCGTGAGATATCCATATCATCAACAAGCATTGCCATACGACATTCTTCTTCTACCGAATCGGACACCCCCATCATAAACCTATTTATCAAATCCCTTGGATTAGCTACCAAGCTTGGAGCATACTTAGACAAAAGGGTAAATTTCAAAGAGTACTCCTTAACACTCATACTACCTTGCTTGAGGTTGATGAATTCTCCTAATTTGGCCTCCCTCAACTCCCGGGGGAAGAACCTATCTAGAAATTCCTTCTTAAATATTTCCCAATTTAAGGGACCCGCCTCTACCAGCCTACTATCTTTCCATTGCTCATACCAAATTTGGGCAACGTCCTTCAATTGATAGGCGGCTAGTTTCTCTTTCTCAATAGAAGTCATCCCCATGATTGCTAGCACCTTATAAACCTCCTCTATGAACCCATTTGGGTCTTCTTCCACTTTGGAGCCACTAAACTCTGGAGGGTTCATCCTCAAAAACTCACTTACTCTAAAAGAACCCATCCCCCTTATAGGGTTTACCGAAGCCACCACCTATCTATTGGCTTGTGCCGTCAAGGCTTGAGCCAAAAGTTGCATAGAAGTCCTAAATTCTTCAAGAGTGGCATTCCCAATTGGAGGGTCATTTGGAGCTTGAGGAGGAGCTTGAGGTGGAACTTGGGGAGGAACCTCTTGCTCCACATTGCCTTCTTTTTCACCCCTAGCATTAGCCTTTTTGTTCACCATACGCTGAAAAAACATTGGGCACGAATTAGAAGAAGGGACTACTAAAGCCAAACTCTATGGCACGACTAAGAGAATGAAGAAGTGAGATTTTTCCAAAGCATCCAATAGCCTCCTATTCATAAAATGTGTCGCGACTCCCACCTATGAACAAGACTCTACTAGACGTGGTGTGAGACATCCTAAAATTTATCCCAAGACCTTATGATATGATACCAAGTTTGTCACGACCCAGGGTTACCCCTTAGAAGTAACATGGCGTACTTGACCCCGAAGGGGTCTCATACAAGCCATTAGCATAATCATAACATGAGATAAATAGGAAATACGGGAAAATTAAAATATTTTACAATCGAAGTCATTTTCATAACAAAAGAAGCGAAAGTCTTTACTAAACCTTTGTCTCAAACCATCTAACATAGTACTTGAATAAAACTCTTGGGACGCAGCCCACACAAAGTCTAAAATATAAAAGAATGGCATAAAGGAACATAATGGGTTTGTCCTCGAAGCTATGAGGACTCACTAATTCTTCGACTCTTATTGATCCTTTGAAACCTAGCCTTCAAAGCAACTCAATCTCCTCAACCCTACATTTGATTAGAATGTAGGCAATATGAATTAGTACAAAATGTACCAAGTATGAAAACTAACATACAACATAAGAGCATCTCAAATGGTTAGTCAACATAAGACATAAGTATAAGAGATAATAACATATTCATAGCATAATAATCATAGTCACATCATGGTCTCCAATATAAGCATCATATAAACATATGTCAACATAAGACATAGTTAATGAGCATATGAGACTAGTCATAATCATATAAGGATAATTGACCCTTGGTCATACATACCATAATTGCACCATTCTCAAGTACCCTCAAAAGCATACAAGTGCAAAACATGAATATCATCCCATAATATCACCCAAGCCACGTATCCCTTTTGAGTCATCTTAATCATAGTCTATATGCAAGGTTAGGTCATACGTTTTTCTTCCATAAGGGCACCATACCTCCAAGTAAACTCAAGACACACTTGTGCAATGCATGAAAGGCATCCCATACTACCCTTCACACTAAGCATAACCTTGAAGTCATCTTAGTCATATTCACCTTACTTTGGTCTTACTATAAGCTTACTTCATATAGACAAGGAAACTACCACCTTAGTCAATCATATCTGTGATGGACACTATGGCAACAACCAAGAAAAGTCATACTATGTGTGGGAACCCTTCATACCTAGCCAGTCATACTTGTGCAATGTATGGATAACATCCCATACTACTACCCACACTAAGTATTCATTTAGATTATCATGAATGTTTAATAGTTGGGGATTAATCTCTCTATTCTATTTGCCTCTAATTCAAGGCTATTAAGGAATAACCCCCTAATAGGGTAGACCATGCTATCATCTTACTAACTTAACGAGGTTAAGCTAAACTAACTTACTTGGAAGACACACTAACATGCAAGTCCAAGCTATCCATAGGGGAGTATGATTCTCAACCCCAAGCTATCCTTAGGAGAGTATGAGTCCTCAATCCCAAGATACCATGACTAACCTAACTCAAGCTACTCTTGACATGCATCTTACAATGCAAGGCCAAACTACCGTTAGGAGAGTATAGATCCTAAATCCTAAGCTACCCTTAGGAGAGTATAAGTCCTCTATCCCAAAGCTTCCATGAAATGATCTTGGCCAAACCAAGCCAAGCTACCATGAATGCATCCTAACAATGCTAGTTCAACCTACCCATAACAGAGTATAGATCCCGAATCCTAGGCTACCATGACTACACCTAACTCATTCTACCATGACATGCATTATACAATGCTAAGTCAAGCTATACCTTAGAAGAGTATGGACCCTCCATCCCAAGCTATCAACCTTGGTCTTATCCTACTAAGCCAAACTATACATGAAGGGATCATACATCACAACTTCAAGCTATTTTAGTCTAACATGCAGGTTATTAAGCAAACCTAGAATCCTTCTATGTGGGAGAACCCTTGGATCTCCTAGCAATTCATGCCTAAGTGTGTAAGAGAAAGAGAATACACAACAAGATCACATCATATTGACTTTACCCCCAAAGTCATAACAATGATGGCTACAAGCGCTAATTTCAAGCTTAAATTCATTCTATCATGATCCATGTGTAAATTACAAGCTATTCAATCACATTCTTTACTACTAAGTGATTCTAGTCATAATTGATTCACAAAGGTTCCATTCTAACTTCACAAGTCAAGATCCTTCCTATTCAATCAATTCTAGTTCAATTCATGATTAGATGATCCTAACTATGATCAATTAGTATTCAAGACATTGATTTAGGAAGATCATTTTTGAACCTTTAACTTTGCTTCTAATGTCATAAACCCACAATGATCACATTCATCACATTAGATTAGGGTTCATCATAGAAATCACATGAAATCATCATAATATCACTAGAAAAAGCTATATCAATCATAATTGGGTGATATCCACTAGATTGGAATCACACCCAAACCCTACCCACAATGCAAGCGCAACCCTAGCTAAAATTGGGTTTTTGATTTCACGAGTGGGGAAACTATGGGGGCTCCATGGGTGGAAGAACCCATGGATGATTAAGATTCACACACCTTCAATCAAAGCCCTAAAAAAATCTTGAATCCATGTGAAAAATTCCCCTAAGTTACTGCCCTCTTCTCTTCTCTTCTTCTTTTTCTTCTATTCTAGAGAGATGATTTTTAGAGAGTTTTGTGGGTCTTTAGATGAATGAGTTAAAGTGATTAGTTTAGGGGTATATTAACTATTTATAGGAGGTTATTTAACTACTTAACAGACCTACATTAACACCTAATTAAATATCTAATCAATTCCCAAACCCCCTAACTAAAACTAAAACTTAAAAACTGGCAGTAGTCACGAGACCGCATCCCCAGACCGTAGATGGGTTGACTGGGCGTGATATGAGTCGGTGGTTTGGGTCAGAGATCCTATATGTTGCAGGCCACTCAGGCTTGACCTACGCCCATGATCTACGGGGCATTGACCAACCTACTGGCCGTGAATTACAATCGTGAACCAAGCTGTTTTGACATCTTTTTGGGCAGTGTTGGGGTCCTCCTTAAGGGCCCCTTAGGTGGTCCTTAGGGAGTCGTACCCGAATGTTTAACCCATAAAACTCCTATTCTAAGTACGGGAACCAATTTTACAAGTTTTAAACCTCATATGACACTCTAAAACTCTTGCCAAAGACTCTAGAACTCACTAACTTTCGGGATGTTATAGGTGTTATGGAGAAGCCATCCAGTTGAGAGTGCTACTTGGAAGGTGGAAGACGATATGATGTCCCGGTATACTCATCTTTTTCCTCCTATTCTCGCTTGAGGTAATGAGTTCCTCTTGTTTTGCTTATGTTTGAAGTCATGTGTATTTTATGTTTTTCCATGATTTCCTTGAAATTGCATTTTCATGAAGAAACTTAAGATTTGAAAGAAATGACTTTTATGATGTTTGTTCCTCATGATGTTTAGTATTGACTATGAGTTTCTTATAGATTTGATGAGATGAGTTGTAGAACATGCCTTGAGTTGGAGTGGAGATCCCCTCCTTGAATTTGTGCTTTTTTTGAGATCGAATTGCATATGAGCTCCATGAGATTGTGTTGAGCATTGTTTTGAGTCTGGAGATGATAGTTCCTCCTTGAGCATTAGAAATGTTAAGATTTCATGCATATTGGGTTGTTAGATATAGTTCATACTTCGTTATGGTGCATTAAGTGTGTTGAGATAGAAGTTGATATTCCTTCTTAGTTGTGTGCATTTAGATGAGTTACATGCATGATGGACTGCTAGTCTTAAGTATTTTTACTTAAAAACGTGCTTAGAATCTCATTCGAGGATGAATGATACCAAGGGGGAGATAATATAACACCCCATACCCGAAAGAGGAAGGCTTAGCAAATTTCAAGACTCTCAAGTGTCACCCACGTGGGCAAACCACGGACCGTGGTTTGACCTACGCCACGTGGGTAAGCCTCGTAGGTGGACACTATTTTAGGCAGTGATCCATGCTAGGACCCATGGCTCGTGTATGAGGGGGTTGGAGGGGAGTGTCGTCGATTGGCAGAAATCTCTGACCACAAACGACGATGACCAGGAAGGATCGTAGGTCCATCCACAGTTCGTCGATCGTGGTCGTGGTCCTTGCATAAGGATAATTTTTTGTTTTAATTAAATCAATGTGGTGTCGTTTTGCCTAAGTGTAAGACACCTATATAGGTGATATTAACCCCCAAAAATCCCCCAATTAAGTCATTCTCTCAAAATCCCAAAAGAATTCCCAAAACTCCTCTCAAATATTCTCTCTCTAGAGTCTAGAAGTTGGAAGAAGAAGAAGGAGATTGAAGCTAGGTCAAGATCAAGTCTCCAATTGTCAAGTTTTTGTGGGCTATTTGACTAAGGTATGATGGCTTTTCATCCATGGGATCCTTCCTCCCCTGGAGTCCCCTAGAATTCCATAATTTGATGATGAATTTCCCCAATTCTAGTTAGGGTTTCTTCCATTGTTGTGGGTTATGATGAATGTTGATCCAATTGAGTGGATTATGATTGTTTATGATTGAATTGATAGAATTGCATGTATTTAGGATAAAATTAGATGTACCCATGCTTATCCTCTTATTTTAGGGTTGAATTGATATAGTGGGTTTGATGTCATGTGAGGGAAACCCTATGGGTTAGATATCTCTTTATAGTATTGATGAATTATGATTAAAATTGCTTTAATTGAAGCATATATGATAAACATGATGTTAAATTCTTGAGAGTAAAGCATAGATGATGATCATGAGATGTAGGGCGTTGAGAGTAAAGCCTACACTATGCATTATTGATTGATTAATGTTATGATGTGGAATAGATACTTCCTATAATGAATTGATAAGAATAATTGTATGCATGTGAAAGGCTTAGTCACATGGATGATTCTAGGTTGAAATGATTGCTCACCTAAAATTAATCTAGACTAAAATGCTTAATGAATGATGAGACTAGAGGCGATTACCCTTAACCTCCATATGAAAGGATATGAGGTTATTCCCCTACTCCTTAGACTTTAAAAAGAGGTGAGTCCCCACGTTCTTACTATGATAAATGTGCATGGAGGCGAGTACCCATACTCCTTATGAAATGATGTGGAGGAAAGTGCCCGCATCATGGAGGCGAGTACCCTCAATCTAAAAATAAGTAAGGCAAGAGGCAAATACCCATTAGCCTTTATGAACTAGGCATAGAGGCGAATCCCCATGTATTTAAAAGTAATTATGACTAATGTGATTATATATGATGATGATTGCTTGGAGTGTAGCTATATATGCCTTCCATGATGTAAGCTTGTCTAGATGCGGATGACCTAAGTCTTGGAAAAGGATAAGTGAGGCTACTTAAGGAATCATTTCTCTTTCATTATGATGCTTATTATGTATTGAAATGATTAGCTTATGCTTATTTTGTTTATGCTAGCCATCATATTTAGTACTTGATTGTACTAACGCATACTCTTGCCTACATTCTTATCAAATGTAGGGTCCGATGTTCCCGATTTGCATACTTGTGGCTAGGCCCTAGTTGATCGTGAAGTGAAGCTTTGGTGAGTCCTCATAGTATTCTAGGATTGGATCACCCTATCTCATTAATGTCTTTCTTTTACCTTTTGAGACTATTGTATGGGCAACATCCCAATAGTTACACTTTACTATGTTCTAGATGGTTTAAGACAATGTCATATTAGACTTCCACTTGCTTTTATAAAATACTTTGATTGTATTTGAAAAGTTTTAATTCCTGCACCTTTTCTATTACTTTATGTTATGATATGCTAAGTGGCTTGTATGAGGCCTCTTGGGGTCTTAGACGCCTTGTTACATCAAGGGGGTACCCTTGGGTCGTGACAGTTCAAAACCAATTTTTCAAAACTCAATCATAGGAGACTCGAGGACAATCACAGGAGGGAAAAATTCCACAGAAAAACAAAAAATGATTGACCGATTCATTACATAAATAAAGTCCAAATTACATTTGAGCGAGTCCATTAAGTTTACAAGACAAACCCAACTCATGTTCTTCAAGCCCAAGGTATTCTAAAATTACTTAGATCAAAATACCCCTAAAACCGTAACTTATGCCTATATAAATGGGTATTGATAAGACAAGATAAAACAAACAGAAATACATAGAGAATCCTTACTCTTCAATGATGATCTTCCAGTAAAGAAGTCTTCATCGCGACGCTAATATTTCATGAAATCAAGAACAATCGTGAAGAGAAGAATTAGGGGATTACATCTATTTTCTTAAGCCTTCATAAAGATTGTAAATTTATGATGAATCGGGGGATACATCTTTATGAATTCTTTAGAAAAAGATGCAATTCCCTGATTATTCTCTTCACAATTGTTCTTAATTTGATGAAATACTTGTAGCTTGACACTTGGAGACGGAGACTCTTGCATATCACGAGCAAGGATTCTCTATGTATTTCTATATGTGATTTCTCTACTTATGAAGACCCATTTATATAGGCGTGAGCTAGGATTTTAGGGGTATTTTGGTTCAACTAATTTTAGATGACCTTGGGCATGAATTTCATGAACATACACATTTGGGGAAAATGCCAAGAACTTAGTTCTTTCGAGGTACGTGAGGTTTCTCATAGTGATGGATTCGTTCATCCTCACGCCAAGATTGTTTTCATTCTGTAAATTGTCCATGAAATATTTTACGTAAAGGTTCTTGAGGATATTCTTGAAATTTTGCTTCATTCTTTGTCAATGGAGTCATTTTGACTTCTTGAGGTGAGGGTTTTGCGAATGAGTGTTGTTCTTAATGAATTTTATAGGATTTAATTGAAAACGTTTTGGGTTTATGAAAATTCGTGAAATTGGGCAATGAATTTGCATTAGGTATGAATTGAATTGTGTTCTGAAGAGAAAGAAAAAATTGGGAAAAAATATGTACCCTGATAATCATCCCCTCTCCGTGTCACGAAGAGTATACAGAGTCATCTACCTTAGAATTTATTTTCGTGACCAAAAATTAAATTCCATCTCCGCATAGTGTCAGTGCTTTCCAATACGTGTCTTCGCTCTCTTCTTATTACTAATTATCTAAGCCTTCATTCATCATTAAGAGATACTATCCATATCATGACTCTTACATTCACTTTTCAAATCAAGTAAAGTTAAGAGGAAAGTTCAAAGGTTCAATTTCATAAACACTTAAGAGTTTCAAATTATTTATATATCTATATATAAACTTATTTACCTATGTTGATTATTGGACTTGAAAGATAAGTTTGTAAGTGCACATTTAACACGTCTCATGTTTTGACAAGTATTTCAATAAAGTAAGAAGTTCATTCCTTGTAATGGGTAAATTGAGCATAAAGTTATATCAAATATTTTGGGAGTAGTATCGAGCACCGAGTTGGGCTAGAGTCTCTTATAATTCAGAAGTCCCATAGAAATACGTAGCTAGCGTAGGATATGATAACATTGATTCTTCAAGATATTCCTAAGTGCCTCTGAGAAGGCCAATTAGATGGATCCATAGTCACGATATCATCCTATACCCCGATAAAGTATAGGATGGCCCTGGCAACGTGAGGCGAAATGTTTTATCATTGCTATGCTCATGATAATGGTTTTCGGTTAGAGAAACTCCTCACAAGTACAATATATTATTGTCATGTTGTTTTCATTGTATATTATGTTGTAAAGTTTAACTAGTTTTCATTCCATATTCATGTATTGATCCTGTTATGTTGTTTTCAGTCATTCAAGGTAGTAAGTTGTTTACTCTAACGTTATCACTTACAAGTACATTCAATGTATTGACGTTATCCAACCTGCATCATTTAAATATGTAGATACAGGTACTCAGGATCATCAATAGGTCCTTCATTGAGATCGCGATCCACTTGCAGATAGATTTTAATGAGGTCTCCTTGCTTCTAGGAGACTCCATTTCATTTAGTAGCTTTGGAGGTGACGCGAGTCTTGTCCCTACATCTATTTTATGTTGTTAGAGGCTTCATAGGCAGACTAAATTAGATGTTTCTAGTGTTTTCTCAGGATGTTTTTTTTTAACCCATGATTCATGTTAAGTATTTTGCAAGACAGTATTGTTAAGACTTTATTAAATATCTAATAGTTCACCTATTTAAGCTTCCGCATATTGTTAAATGTCATGTAAGTCATGTAGCCAGGCCAAGGGCTCTCTTGGGGATTAGAAATGGTTCTAGAGTGCCAGTCACATGCAGGGTTTAGGCTCGTGGAGTGACAAACTAGGTATTAAAGCCCAAAGTTCAAGATTCCTAGGGTGTCTATGAAGTCGTGTATGTAGATTCCTATTTATCGGTGTGAAACGCGTCACATCTATAATTAGGAGGCAACAACATTTAGGAAACGCTTCACTTTTTTCTACTCCTTTTTCGTGCGATAGAGTTCAACTCTATAAAAGTTTATTTTTAATTCGTCCTTACACGTATCTTTTAGATCATCCCTCCAGGAAGAGTTGTTCGACGACATCCCGCTAAGAGGAATGATGATCATCAGGATCAAGAGGTTCCTAATGCACTAGAAGTGCAACTGATTCATATGGATGTCACCAACGTTGAGTTTAGAACTAAAATTGTTGACTCAAGTAGTTACATCACATGTTGGTCGCCAAGGAGTCGGACATCAAGATAATATGATGTATCCAAAGTCCGAGAATTTCTGAGAATGCATCCTCTTGAGTTCACTGGGTCAAAACTCAATAAGGATCAAGAAAGACTTTGTAGATGAACTATAGAGGTATTTGAGGTCATGCATGATATGAATGCTGAGCGTGTGGAGTTGGCTGCTTACCAGCTCAGGGGTATTGCTAGGATATGGTTTGATTAGTGGAAAAAGAACAGGGTGGAGGGGGCACCATAATTGACTTGGGCTGTGTTTGAAGATGCCTTGTTAGGGTGTTTCTTTCCCCGCGTGATAAGTGAAGTGGAGGTAAGAGAATGTTTGAATCTGAAACCATAATCCATGAGTGTGCAAGAGTATGGCCTGAAGTTCACTCAACTATCCCACCATGCTATGGAGATGGTGGCTGACATGAGGATCAGAATGAGCGTGTTCCTGTCTAGACTATCCCACTTATCGAGTAAGGAAGGTAAAACGTTTATGCTAATAGGAGACATGGACATAGCCATGCTTAAGATTCATGTGTAACAGGTTTTGGAAGACAAGTTGAGGGACAAGGAAGAGTTCTGTAGCAAGAGGGCCAAGACAACAAGTCATGCGTCCAGCCTGTAGAAGACTTGGAACATGAACTGATCATCTTTTAACTAGAAGTCATATCGACTTTTTTTGTCGTCAGCTAATGTACCTGCACCAAGGAACAAGAATGATTACAAGAATCAAAACTCCTAAAATTTCAGTGTCCAAGGTTCTCAGTTGCAAGGCAGTGTCGCACAAGGGTTCCCTCACAACCCACTTTATGGTAAGAGTGGTAATATCCATCCGGGAGAATGTCGTGTTGGTACGGATCTTTGGTACAAGTGTGGGAGGACAGATAACTTTTCTAAGGCGTGCCACAAGAATAGGTAGGGAAATAGGGGCAATAAAGCCCAATCTTCTTCAGCAGTCCCAACAGAAAGAAATAACTAGAAATGAGCTGCTTTAGAACTCACCAAATATTGTCACGGGTATGCTTAAAGTCATTACTTATGATGCTTATCCCTTTCTTGAGCCCGATGCGAGTTTGTCGTTCGTAACTTTGTATGTAGACATGAAGTTCGGAATTACCCTGCACAACTTCTTTAGCCTTTCAGTGTTTCCACACCGGTTGGTGATTCTGTTCTAGCGGAAAGATTCTATCATTGTTGTACCATTTTTGACAATCACAAGAACACCATGGCTGATTTAGTTGAGCTAGATATGGTGGATTTTGACATTATTCTAGGTATGGACTGGCTTTATTCTTGTTTTGCCTTAGTTGATTGTAGAACTTGAGTAGTCCAGTTACAGTTTCCTAATGAGCCAGTTATAGAGTGGAGGAGTAGTTCAACAATGCGTAAGGGTCGATTCAGCTCATACCTTAAGGCCAGAAAGTTAGTATCTAAGGGGAGCATCTATCACCTAGTCCGAGTTAATGACTCTAGTGTTGAGACACCTTCTTTCAGTCAGTTATAGTTGTGAGTGAGTTTCCAAAGGTCTTCCCAATTTATCTTCCCAGAGTCCCTCGTGAGAGAGAAACAAACTTTGGTATAAACATTCTTCTTGATACTCAACCTATCTTTATTCCGCCATATAGAATGGCTCCAGCAGAGTTAAAAGAGCTAAAGGAACAGTTGAAGGATCTTCTTGATAATGGTTTCATTCTACCTAGTGTCTCACCTTGGGGTGCTCCGGTCTTATTTGTGAGGAAGAAAGATGGTACCCTTGGGATGTGTATTTACTACCGCCAATTGAACAAGGTCACCATAAAGAAAAAGTATTCTCTTTTGAGAATTGATGATATTTTTTTATCAACTCTAGGGTGCCACTTTCTTCTCTAAGATCGACCTTAGATCTGGTTATCATCAGTTGAGAATAAGAGAAAGTGACATTTCGAAGACAACATTTAGATGTGTTATGATCATCATGAGTTCCTTGTTATGTCTTTTGGGTTGACCAATGCTCCTACACCATTCATGGATCTTATGAACAGAGTATTTAAGACATATCTTATTATGTTTGTTATCGTGTTTATTGATGACAGTCTTAATTATTCGAGGACTGATGAGGATCATACTAGTCATCTCAAAATAGTTCTCCAAACTCTCAAAGATAGAGAGTTGTATGTTAAATTTTCCAAGTGTAAGTTTTATCTTGATGCTGTGGCGTTCTTAAGCCACGTTGTTTCTCGTGAAGGGATTCGAGTTGACACTCAAAAGATTTCATCTGTGCAGAACTAGCCCAGACCCATAACTCTAATTGATATACGAAGTTTCTTGGGAGTGGCTGGTTATTATAGAAGGTTTGTTGAGGGGTTGTCATCTATTTCTTCCCATTGACAAAGTTGACTCAGAAGACAGCGAAGTTTCAGTGGTGTGAAGCTTGTGAGAATTGCTTTCAGGAATTGAAAACTTGGTTAACTACTACCCCGATGTTTACCCTATCGGAGGGTACACAAGGCTTTGTTATATATTGTGATGCATTTAGAATTGGTCTTGGTTGTGTATTGATGCAGAAATGCAAAGTTATCGCTTATTGATTAACGTTTCAAACACACCTCATCCAATTCTAGGTGCAAATGATCGTTAGTCAATATATAACCCAACAAAGAGTTGGGGTCGAATCCCATAAAAAGTGGTACATATTCAAATTCAATCAAGAAGTACAAATGTGGTCTCATCAGCCATATGAATAGAAATTATCGAAAAAGACATGATTCAAATTAAAAGGGGTGACGCGAATGTTAGATGGGGGGTTTTTGGTTTGCAATTATCAATTACTAAGCAGTCACAAACAATTCGAAATAACAATAGGGAGAGGGATTCTCGGGATGTGATCGATTATAGGCAAATTTTGATATATGGGTAATTGAAACTACTCGTAAACAACTACAAATCAGTGAGTAGGCTATAAGGGAGATATCTTTCTCTCAAGCAACTATCCCGAATCAAATGATTTCTTTTGACCATCAACAAGCATGACAATGAAGAACAACCCACACCTTAATTCATCCACTCTTTCGAGCTAGATGGGTAGGATTCGGTTTAGGATTCAATCTCTCGAGCTGAACCCAGCTCAACCCAATTCCTACAACTCATTAATCACTTTTATTAGATCTAAAACATCACTCTCGAGCAAGCCAATAACACAAAAATAGAACTGCACTTGTAACTACAATTCATAAATTAAATCACAATTAATGATTAAACCCACTTTAATTTAGCATTTAAACTAGTAATTAACGATACCCATAAAATAATTCAACCAATAATAACATGACCACATCCCAAGAATTGGGGTTTTAGCCAAGCATCATAAAAGAGTAAAACCGATTACCAAATCGAGCATCCATCAACTGGGTAAGAGTAATTTAGCCTTTACAATGCTCCGATTTGTAGAAAATTTGAAACCCACTTGCAAAATCTCCAAATTTAGTCTCTAAAATTCTTCAAAAACTATGAAAAACTCCATAGAAAAGTGTTCTAGACTAATTTAGCATTCACTATCATAAATCAATTATGTCCAACATACTAAAATAATTGTTCAAAATCAAATTTATAGTTGCCAAAAATAAGCCACAAAGGGCCCTTTGGCGAAGTAAGTCGGGCTCGGCGAACCGCCCATTGATCCTTTCCATCACCTTTTTGCGTTGACACTTAGCATCCTCAAGTTTTGTAACTTTGGGCTATCTCTCTTTGCATCGCGGAACTGCTCGCTGATTCGTCGACTGCTCCTTTTTGTCGCCAACTTGGTTTCTTTCCTTAGGGCTGGCACACTGGAACTTTAGGAGGTCAAGCTAGCCACTCAGCGATTCGCCAAGTGCTCTTGGCGATCACCAGGCTTGCCTTTCTTTATTTCATCAGTTTGTTTTGTTTCTTTTTGCATGTTAGTGTCCCTGCTTTGTTCCTCAATCCATATACCTGAAAATCAAGGATTTAACATCACTTTATGGCACAAATTAAGCATTTCAGGACACTAAATCTATATAAACAAGGCCCCAAATGAGTCCAAATCTCGGACTCATAAACACCCCAACTTAAACTTTTTCTTGTCCTCGAGTAAAATTCAAGATCAACAGTTCAAAAAGGATGTCTCAAAAAGTGTTGCATAAGACTCAACATGAATGCATGCAACAAGATTTAACTTACTCATACAATGATCAATTGTGCACTCAAAGATTCAAACTGTGACATACCATTATCGAAGATGCTCAAGTTCACAATACTCACTTCAAATGCAAGTTCAAGCTCAAAAAAGGTACTTAAATTCCCTTACAACAAAAATGATTCCTTATTTACACAAAGTTCTTCAACAATTTATAGTTTCGGAATCACATACGACTCTCACACTCACATAGATGAACACATGCATGAATTCACACATAGGTTTTCGCTTATTTTCCAATCAACATTGGTTTCAGCTAAATCAAGATCACAAAGGTCTTTTCAAGGCTTGTAACGGGGTTGAGTGTAAAGGTATAGTCATTTAGGCTCAGTGGCTGCTACTCTCATGAAGTGTGGTCTCAACATAACTTTCTTCCTTTTCTTTAACATTTTGATCATGCTCATAATTCACCACATTATTCAACTTCAAATGGACTACCGGATACCCCATTTCTTTTGCTACTTCCACTACTTTATTTTACAACATTTTCATTCTTTTTCTTTTGTTTTTTTTACATAGAGGGGTTCAAACAACACTTCATGAGAGTTATGGGTGAATGGATATATAAAGAGAGGTCACAATTGTTCAAGTTTCTTCCAAGAAAAGGATGAGGCTCAAGAGGGTTCAAGCAAGATTCACACATCTCACAAGGTTGGCCACAAAAGAGGTATATTGTCAAATTGATTCACTCTTTAAAATTGTTACCTAAGATTATTTCAAGTGTTTGCATCAGTTAGTCAACCGGACCAATGGGACAAATTCTAGGTGTCATCACACACAATGTTCAAGGTAATCTCATTACACAAGGCATTGGCACCAATATCAAACAAGATTCCACACTTTCTAGCTAGTGGGCAATGTTTATCACAAGAGACTCATTCGATAACCGTCTAGTCACAACGAGATGCTAAAAGTTCAGACATTGTCTATGCAACTTCATTTGGCCTCATCGTAGCCGCATATTTATTTCATTCCATTAAGAGCACTATTCAAGTCATCAGTATTGATCATAATCGATACTCAAATTTTCACAAGAACAACCAGAAGTGCAAACAATAGAGGTGGCACAATTTTTCAAAAATAGGTCAAAACCATTTCCATTCAAAACAAGGAGCCACAAGCTCAACCATCCACAAGATTAAGATCCAAACACAAATATAGATCACAAAACTCAATATATATAAATAAAATGTAATCACAAAAGGTAGGTATAGAAATACCTCACCCCACCCACAAAAAAAAACAGTTGTTCTCAAATGCAACTAAAACAAAGATAATTCAACAAAAACAACAGAGAGGGAGGTAAAGATGTCATCCTGCCAGGCTAAGCCTGGGGTGAAGTCTGCATCACAATCACTCCATCTATTTGGGCATCAGTACCCGGGTCACAATTTGCGGTTGGGCATCAGTTCTCGGTGTAACATCAACACTAGCTCCACTGGAGCCTGTCATATAAGTATCCCTCAACGAAGTCTGAATATCCAAATGTACCATCTCCTCCTTGACCTCAGTCAGGCCCTCATAGGTGATCTCCTCCTGAACATCGAACTGCTCCTCATCAGTCTCAGCCTCGGACTCTGCAACCACATCATCAACTCTAACCTCATATCTGTTGGTAGCCAGAGGCACATCAGAATAGGCTAAAAAATTTGTGTCCAGGTTGTCAGGGATCCCCACAGTCCCAAAAATCATCGACATGTCAGTAGACTTCAGTTGGTCCACATCTTTCCTCAACCCTGTAATTGCGACCCTTAAGACCGTAACCTTATGAATGGATCCCTCACCTCTCTTACAAACCTCTATCCTTGTGTGAGGCTATCAATAACATCTTTAAGAGGTGTCAAAGTAGCGGTGAGAGCTCTCTCAATCATCCCAAGAACTGCATCCTCTAGCCTGGAGGCACGCACATCAGCAGAATGGGCTAGGTGCCCCATCGATAGCAGCATGGCCTAGGTGAGTGGAGGTCGGGATGCAACAGTACTAGCAACAGACCTAGAAGGTATGACAACGGTAGAAGAACCCAGAGTCATAGAAGGGGCAGAGCTAGAAATACATGAAGGCCTAGTGGTCGGAGTAGGAAATACTGCCTCTGCAGGTAGTATCTCAATATCAACAGTCGGGGATGTATCCACCAGGACTACCCTATTCTTCTCAGCCTCATCCTTTAAGTACTCAACCTCAATACACCAGATGTCAGTAAAGGAGGTGGGAGTCACTTCCACGTCCTTCTTCTCATCATGTAGCACCCGGGCTCGTCTTCACAACTCGGTGATTAACACTAGAAAAGGGAGAGATATTTGTTGTTGTATAGTTCTCATAGCCATCTCCTGTCTAATAATGACACCTAGTTTGATGCGCTTCCTTGCAATGATAGATCCAAGACAGGCAGCCTTTGTGTGGTAGAGGATAGACTCGTTTCGGGATGGCATGATTGTGCTTCTAATGAAGCCGAACCAGTACCTCGCTGCCATATTGAGGTCTTTCTTCTCTATTGGCACTCCAACCTCAATCCACCTAGAAGTAGTGTCAGACAGAGAGGGGACAACCAGCCTTTCATATCCTCCAAAGTCGTTGTCCTGATCATGCTCTAGTAGTCATCAGTAATGTAGCAACGTTTATATCGTCACTATCACATTTCACCTTTCTCCCCCAGACAACTACATACTCCACTGGTTGAAAGGTAGCAACCTTCCTCTTCTCCTGTGGCACCAAAGCTCCATAGGCAGTGTAGAACTCTCAAACCCAATTAGGAATGTAGGGTCCCCGAGGTTTAGTAAAGATCTGGAAGTTGTGGGATTTCAAGGTGCTCTATATCTCCGGATACCTATCCACCACATCATCTGTGGACAATCTCTTCTCCTCAATGACAGTCTTCAGTCCCTCGGCCTTTAGTCTATTGAGAGACCGGGAAGGAGGACCCGGTGTAGGTGGTGTTGGGACAACGTTCTGCTCTGGAGCTGGAGGAAGAGGAGGAGTCTGAGGCACCCGGATCCTTGACGGATCATGCATCCTCTTGGAGTGCATTTTAGCTCTCCAGACCAATAGAAGCTGGTCATCCTCAGTCTCAGAGATGACAGCCTGATGTTCCTGGTATTCCCCCTCACTTATAGATACGGTAAGGTGATTCGCGTAGATTCCCTCACTGTTAAAGCTGACCTCTGGGGACTCAGTTGCGAGCGCCTTGCCCTTTCTTTTACCTTTCCCATCCGTGGAAGAAAGTTTGTTTGGCTTTGCTTTGAATGTCCCTGCATCCTCATTTATAACTGTTCCTTTTGCCCGCTTGTGGGGCAACATGTCTCATCCTGGTACTTTGGTTCTAGCCATATCTACAAAATACATTGAAAAGTGTTAAAAATCATTCAAGAAAATCGCAAAAATCAAGTTGCAGAAGGACTCGCCGAACCAGTCGGCGAGTCGCCTAGTCGCTTATGCGAGCCAGTTCAGGCTCGCTGAAAAGATGAACTTAAAAAGAATCTAGAAATAAAGAATGTCGGTGATGTTCAGGGCCTTTCGGTAAATCACCAACACCACTTGGCGAACTTATATTATCCCGCCAAAAATTACAGTGTGTTTTAGGGGTTAGAGGTGCAGAAAGGGCAATCACCTTTCGGCTAGTCTCTGAGTGAACTCGGCGATCTCAGGCTTCCCGCCGAAAGTTACAGACTCAACCAAGCCAAATCAAGAAATTAAGGGAAATCAAAAGGGGACTTTGGTGAACCACTGAACTATTCGACGAGCTCGACCCAGCTCACCAAATTCCCCAACATGCCAATTTTCAACCTTGTTTCCCAAAATCAAGCCCACAGCCCCCGAAATCAAAATCAAACACACACACCACACAATTCAAACCTGAACCATATGACCCATGCCTTCGGGGTACTCAAACTTCCCCCGATTTGGCCAAAATTGGCCATTTGACGACTTTTTCCCTTAAGAATGACATCAAATGCTCCATCATTGGGAAAATTACATCCTTTGGCTCAATTTCGGGTTACTCAGACTTCACCCCATCAAACCCAATACACATTAACCTCAACCCAATAATTTAGAATCAATTTTAACGTATTAAACATGATAAATCATCATTTTAAGCATTTAGGCACAAGTTTGAAAACAATATGGGCAATACGACACAGAAAACATGATTTAAAAAAATACCCAACACATTTCAACACATATTTACCGATAGAATTTGAGTTCAAGCACTAATCAAAGGTGCTGGATTAGGAAAAACCAACCTGTATGCCGATTTGTGAATTTTAAAAGCTAGGTGGCAAAGTATTCCGATTCAGATAACGAAATCACACACAAAAAGCAAATGAAATAGTAAAGTACGTAAAATATAAAGTGTGGGTGAGAGTTTACGGGGTTAGAAATGAGAGAATATGAAAGATGTTGAAATTTTAAACTATTTGGCCTTTTAAAACCTTTCAGTTTGCAGCCTTTTCCACTGTATTAGTTGAACACGCCGAACCACTTGGCGATGCGCTGAGTGGTAATTTACCTCGCTGAGTTTTACAGGACCTCCAATCAATTTAGGGATCCAAACGACGGACAAAATTGAGTTTCCCGACCAGTTCGATGAGTCGCTAATCAAGAAATTAGCCCGCCAAGTTTTACAAACTTCCACTTCATTTTTTGTGGATCCAACGGTGAGGCAAGTCGGGCTCGCTGGCTTTTTCAGCGAGTCGCCGACTGGACTTTTGGCTTGCCAAAGTGCATATTCTCAAATACACTCCACTTTTGAACCTATATAATCAACACCCATTATTCAAAATCAAACTTAAAAAATTAAAAACTTGGGTTGCCTCCCAAGAAGCGCCTTAGTTAACGTCGTGACACGACGCAAGTACCAAATCGAGCTTCATTTTTAGGGTTTTCCATTGTATCCCTAGGCAACCCCCCTTGTTGTCTTGGATTCAAATGTGATGAAATTTGACCCATTTTCGTCTCCAGCTGCTTGATAGAGACTGAGTGAGACGTCACTGGTTGGTTGAGAGTCGGGACATCCTCTTTTATTTCATTCAATACTTTGTCGCACCCTTCAACCTTATTGAGAATGCGAGAGAGCATGTCTTTCGTACAACCACCTTTAGATTCCTTGGCATTTTGACGCTCATGGGAAGGCACATACCTATCCTTCTCCCTCTCTCTTTCCTTCCAAGTGGTGTTGCGATCACACCAATCTCTGTCATGGTCTCTCCAGTCCTCATGTCTATTCAAACCTTGATTACCATCCAGTCTTGGGTAGCTTGCACGATAACCTCCTCCTTGATTGGCTAGGAAGTTCACTTCCTTATTGTACATCGCTTCAAATTGGGCTTCATTGGGGTTTATTCCACCAACACCCACAACATTAACACTCTTCATACCAACACCCATGAAATTATTAGACTAGATATCCAGTTGGGTCATCATCTTTGTCATGTTTTGGTCTCTCTCTTAATATTTTTTGATCTGCTCCTTTGTCATTCTAAAGTTGAGAAGAAAGACGTGGTCCTCACAAATGTACCATACCCTGTTGATCTTGGTCATGCAATCAAGGAGTTGGGAAGTTACTTCAAAGGGTTGTTGTATTATACCACCGAGAACAAGTTGATCATCAACACTTTTTGTCACGCCCCGAGGCTACACCTTAGACGCGGACACGGGACCTAGGATCACGAGTGACCCCAAGCCAACCTTGCTGGCATATCATAAGAAACTAAAGTAGACTAAAGCAATAAATACTGTGCGGAAGCTAAATCATGTGAAAAACTGAAATGATGGGGAATACCCATATACTAAATCTGAATATAAGGAAGCTGAGAGCTTGAATACAAATGAAAAGACAAACTCTAACGCTACAGCTAAAACTATGTATGAAATAAAGCCTCTACTGACTAGAAATGCTGGGACATACCCTAGCTAGATCTAGCAAAACTAAAACTAAAGCTAAAAGCAAGAAATATAATTATGTCACTAGTCCTCGAAGAATGAGGACTCACCACTGATGTTGCTGAGCTGAAGATCAGGAATCGATCTATGCATGAATTGATTGTTGAGGACCTGAACCTACATCACGAGAAGATGTAGCGCAGAATATGCGTTAGTAGTTGAAAGATACTGATAATGTAGGATAGAATAAAGCTGAATAATAACATAACTAAACAAGCAATAAAGAAATGATATAATCTGAACATGATAAGGATACTGGAAATAATGAACATGGATAAACTGAATACAATGACCAAGTTTTTAACATGTTGAGACTGAATACTGAACTATACTGATAACATGTTCAATGCAATAGAATCTGACTGAACTGTAAGGGAGCTACTAATAACCGACATAAAACCACATGAGCTAAATGTGGAGTCTGATGTATACGCCCCATCGAGAGGACTCAATATACCCTGCCAAAGGTATAAAGGCATACTGGCGTGATCACTAAAATGTAATGCCCAACATAGGGGACTTATCCTACGAGACACGTAGTTCTGGGACTTGAGGGTGATTGACCCTAGTCCACTCGTTATTAAGCTTCTCCCAATTGATTAAGTAATTAACACTTTATGACTGAAATGTTGTAATATTGGATAGCTCAAAATACAAATATGCAAACTGAGAATGCAACATTAATATACTGATAATAATGCATTCAAAAACTGAGGCATGTTTATGTATATAATTGAATTAACTGACCTAGCATGTGTAATTCATGAACTAAAAGAACTACATAGCTAGAGTTCTGAGTTTATGCATGAAGCTAGGCAAAAACAATACTACAACATGATAATATGATTTGGATCATTCTAACAGCTAAAACCCAACAATTCTAACATTCAAGAAACCCTAGGTCTAGATAATATTAAGAGGATCAAGATTCTAACTTAAACCTAGGGACCTAATGGGTGAAAGGAACCCACTATTGAAATCCCACAAACCTGGTGAAAAATTCCACGAAGAAATCTTTCGATTTTGGGGCTGAAATGGATGAAAACCTGATCCGTTCTTGAACTAGGGTTCTTGACCTCTTTCTCCTCTTAAGCTATAATTTTTCTAAGTTTTGATGAATGATTTGACTTCCATAAGTTCTAGTTATGTTTCTAGGCTAAAAATGACCAAAATTACGTAGTTTAGGGTTTAAACGACATAGTTTAGGGGTACAACACATAAGAAAAAGACCGAAAGACCCCCGACTTAATTGATGTCGGGAGCCACTGACGGAAGGGACCGATGGATTGTGGGTGGACTGAGGGTCCGTGCTAGTCAATCGTCGTTCACGACTGGAGGTAAGAATTTGGGGGTTTGATCCATGGACACTGACCACGGCCCGTGGTTTGACCTACAGTCTGTGGGTCCGGCCGTGGGACGACCCTTGGACAAAATCTTGGGGCTGAGTCTGGGGAGGGTTGCAGATGTGAACCACACACCACTAGCATGGGCCGTGGGTCACTGATGCTTATCGTGACAAATAACACTAACCTACGGTATGAGTGTCGACGATCATCGATAGTATAGTAACCTAACTAAAGGTTGGGGTCGTGTCCCAAGGTAGTGGTTTTGAGAATTGATAGAAAAGTCAAATTAAGCTCTAACTAGTCATACTTAAAGATATTAGTTGTAACACCCCGACTTTCCGAAACGTCTAAACTTACTCGTATCTCCATGGAAAGAAAAGGACGGTGGGTAATAAATTAAGAATTATGTGGTATGTCCTATTTTAAGTGTTCAAGTGTTGCATCTCAAGTTTAGAAGTTAGGTAAGTGGCAAAATAAAAGTGGGCGGAAGTTATCGTAAGTTCCTTCTTAAAGATTTCTCAGAAATTTGGGTCAAATGTCTTGGAGGTTTTCTCCCAATCTATAAAGAGTTATGGGGCCCACAAACTATCAAATCGAAGGTCTACGAGTCTAGTTTCCAACGCATCAAACCATTTGTTCATATGACTTTAGAATAAAGAGATATTCGCGTTTTCTTAGGACTGCACAAGCAAGCACGTGAGGTAGGGCCCTAGGTCGGTGGAAAGTTGCATATATCTTCTTCTTCGAATTTTTTCTTCATTTTTAAGCTAATAACTAGAGAAATTAGAGAAACCCATTTCTAGGATCAAGTGAAGTATACATTTTCTCAACTTAAGTCCTTGACGAAAGTTGTTCTACGCGTAGGGCTCATCATCGTGGTATAATTTGTTTTATCAATTTCGTAGCATATCACACTTTAGTGTTGTGACAACAAGGGTTTGAAAATATTTGAAGGTTTTGAGGCGTATTGCGAACCTAAGATCGAGGTAAGACCCTTCTTTCATCGACTCTAGCTTTTATAAGCAGCAAATAGCAATTTGTGACGGAAATACATATCTTTTATCGTATTGTCTTGGAATCTTTTATTTTGTGTGTTGATTATGGTCCTACCTTGTCGTAGTATCGAGGGAGTTATGAGTAAAAGTCGTTAGCCATGTAAATTTAGTGAAAAAGGTATGTTAAGGCTATTCCCTACTTACGACATGTTCCTTAATATACTTGATATACTTGTAGCGTTATTGTTGATTATTGGCTGCTCGAGTTGATCTAATCCTCCATTGTCGTGATTCTTATTCATTTAGTAGTGTCCCTATGTTGGACACGACTTAGAGGCTATTTGTACAGGTTGCTTATAACTAGATTGCTCGCTTTTAACGATTTAATTGTTATTGTTGCCCTTGAGGATATTGTGGTTAGCTGTAGGAATGTGATTTATACCTAGAAGGGTTATGTTCTGCCTACGGGGCCATATGGATAACTAAAAGGGCTATGAGTTGCCTACAGGGCTATATTGACACCAAAGAAGGCTATGGGCTTCCTACATGGCTAGGTTGTTGCCTAAGAGGGCTATGAGTTGTCTATAAGCTATGTTGATACCTAAGAGAACTATGTGCTGCTATGGGGCTATATTAATGCCTAAGAGGGTTATGTGATTGCCTACAGGGCTAGGGGACTATCGATAGGGGTATATAGATTGATTGGCACCTTCTAGGCTTATGGGGTCCTGAGTAAGTGGTCTTGTGTGCTGTTAGTTCCTGCCGAGCTTATGGGGGCTCTGTTAGGTTGTTGTTTTATTATTTTTGATAAATTTAGATTTATGAGCAGGTCAGTACACTTATCTTATCCTTGATTTATTTATCCGATTATTCCAGTATATTAAGATACTTGATCATAGCCTATTGCCATTCATACTCTGTACATTATTTTGTACCGACGCCTCATTGCCTGGGGGCGCTGCATTCATGGATGCAGGTCCTGACAGACGACTGAGTAGACCTCCTCAGCAACAGGATTGACTTCTATCCCATTAGCTAGCCCCTTTCCTCCGGAGTTGCCAGTGTTTGGAGGTTTGTTATATTTTGTTGTACATATTTTTATGAGATGGCTGGGGCTCTATCCTGCCAATCGTTAATACTCTTAGAGGCTTGCAGACTAGTGTGTGGGGTTTATAACTATGTTATGGCCATACTGTCCTAGTTTGTTGGTTTGTTGAAGCTTGTTGGTTGTGTGATGTGTTGTCTTGTTATATACATGCTTTCAGTTTTGGTATAGAGATCATGGTGGCCTTGACGGCCCAATCAGGACTTCTGTGCTAGTTGACAATTTCTTTATATGAACTCTTGGGAGAAGCTGTTTCTTTTGTAGATCTGTTGACAGGGGCCTTGCCGGCCGAGGGCTTAGTATTAAGCCGAGATATACTTGTTTGTTTTCTTAATTTCATGTGACTGCCATACGCTAGTAGCAAATGGTTCAGCAGGGTCGGCTCGGGCCTGAGTTTTGGCTTTAGGAGTCAGTTGCGCCCCTTGAGTTTGGGGCATGACAAATTTGGTATCAGAGCAACGTCGTATCCTAGGGAGTATGCAAGCTGTGTCTAATAGAGTCTTGTTTATAAATGTGTTGTGCGCCACATTCGATAAACAATAAGCTACCAGACATGTTAGAATGACTATCCTTCTTTTGCTCACCTCGTGCTATAGAACGGTGTCTTAAGGGTGGATTTTTCTGGCTTATAATTGATATTTGCATGCAGATAGAGATGGTTGACACCAGACAGACTACCATTAGCCAGGGAGTAGATATAACTGCAGGCGAGGGTACTGGCAAGGTACCACAGGTGGAGGCAGCCCATTGTGAGATCCAGGGGGAAAGATCTTCTCAGCCCCCTATAGCTTCTCAACCGCTTCATGAGCCTCCGAGGGCTACAGGACCCCCAGCTCCACCAGCAGTACCACCTCTAGTCCCTCATATTCCATCTGATCAGGATTTCAAGAGTGCACTATATATGTTAGCACAGTTAGTAGCGTCACAGCTCCAGGCAGTTGCGCCAGATGTTGCCGGACCTTTTGAAGGGCCCGGAAGTTTGAGAGTTCGTGAATTTCTTGCCTTGAATCCTTCACAGTTTACAGGGATAGATCGCAAAGAGGACCCTCAACATTTTGTTGATCAGCTTCATAGGATCTTCAGAGTCATGCATGCCTCAGCGACTAAGTCAGTTGAGTTAGCAGCATTTCGATTGTGTGATGTTGCAGTATTTTGGTACGAAAGCTGGGAGAGATCTAGGGCAAAAGATGCATCTCTACCCACTCGGGATAGCTTTGTAGAAACTTTCATACATCACTATTTTCCTCGGGAGATTAGGGATGGCCGGGTGGACCAGTTTCTGAACCTCCGACAGGGCAACATGAGTGTCCGAGAGTACGGGCTGAGATTTGATTCATTGGCTAGATATGCACCAGCATTTGTCGATACGATGCATGACAAAGTGCGTAGATTTGTGGGAGGGCTTGACTCAGACTATATCGACGCTTGTTCTACTGCTGCACTAAATGATAATATGGATATCTCACGAATTCAGGCCTTTGCCCAAGGCATAGATGATCACCGACATCTATAGTATACGACTGAGAGTGTCGATAGAGAGAGACAGAAGAGGGATAGGCCTGTTGGTTCACATGGAGACGTTCAGGGTGGTCCCAGACCTCGATATTCTAGTAGGCCACCTTGACCTCCACCACAACAGTTCCAGGGTAGTAGCTTTTATAGTCAGGGACAGTCAGGCCTAGGTGAGGGTTCACGAGCATCAGACTCTCATCAGCATAGAGGCTCAGGCCAGGCTAGGACAGGATCGCCGCGTTGCGCAACTTTTGGTAGGATGCATTTCGGGAGGTGTAAACAGGGTTCCACAGGTTGTTATTCTTATGGACAGGAGGGGCATGTGTGGAGAAATTGCTCGACCATAGGTCAGGTTGGTATAGGTCAGTCGACCAGGTCAGTAGTAGGTTCCTCTTCATCAGCACAGTCTACAGGGCGTGGACCCCAGACTTCTGCAAGTAGAGGTAGAGGCAGAGAGGGAGTATCTAGTTCTATTAGTGGCCAGAATCGTACATATTCACTAGCCGGCCGACAGGACTCAGAGTCATCACCAGATGTTATGACAGGTACCTTAATTGTTTGCTCCCATTGTGTTTATGCTTTGATAGATCCTGGATCTACTCTGTCTTATGTGACTCCATTTATTGCGGGGAAGTTATGTATAGTAGCAGAGTCATTAGATCGACCCTTTATTGTATCTACCCCAGTTGGTGAGTCTATTGTTGCCAAGAGAGTCTATCGAGGTTGCACAGTAGAAATTATTGACCGTCAGACCTCTGTAGATCTCGTAGAGTTAGAGATGGTCTATTTCTACATCATTATGGGTATACATATCTTTTATCGTATTGTCATGGTATCTTTTATTTTGTGTGTTGATTATGGTCCTACCTTGTTGTAGTATCGATGGAGTTATGAGTAAAAGTCGTTAGCCACGTGAATTTAGCGAAAAAGGTATGTTAAGGTTATTCCCTACTTATGACATGTTCCTTAATATACTTGATATACCTGTAGCGTTATTGTTGATTATTGGCTGCTCGAGTTGATCTAATCCTCCCTTGTCGGGATTCTTATTCATTTAGTAGTGTCCCTATGTTGAACACGACTTAGAGGCTATTTGTACAAGTTGCTTATAACTAGATTGCTTGCTTTTAACGATTTGATTGTTATTGTTGCCCTTGAGGCTATTGTGGTTAGCTGCAGGAATGTGATTTATGCCTAGAAGGTCTATGTTCTGCCTACGGGGCCATATGGATAACAAAAAGGGCTATGAGTTGCCTACAGGGCTATATTGACGCCTAAGAAGGCTGTGGGCTTCCTACAGGGCTATGTTGTTGCCTAAGAGGGCTATGAGTTGTCTATAAGCTATGTTGATACCTAAGAGAACTATGTGTTGCTATGGGTCTATATTAATGCCTAAGAAGGCTATGTGATTGCCTATAGGGCTATGGGACTATCGATAGGGGTATATAGACTGATTGGCACCTTCCGGGCTTATGGGGTTCTGAGTAGGTGGTCTTGTGTGCTGTTTGTACCTGCCAAGCTTATGGGGGCTCTGTTAGGTTGTTGTTTTTATTATTTTTGATAAATTTAGATTTATGAGCAGATCAGTACACTTATCTTATCCTTGATTTATTTATCGAATTATTCCAGTATATTAAGATACTTGATCATAGCCTGTTGCCTTTCATACTCTATACATTATTTTGTACTGACGCCCCATTGCCTTGGGCGCTGCATTCATGCATGCAGGTCCTGACAGACGACTGAGTAAACCTCCTCAGCAGTAGGATTGACTTCTATCCCGTTGGCTAGCCCCTTTACTCCGTTTGGAGGTTTGTTAGATTTTGTTGTACATATTTTTATGGGTAGGCTGGGGCCATGTCCCGCCAATCGTTAATACTCTTAGAGGCTTGCAGACTAGTGTGTGGGGTTTATGACTACGTTATTGCCATGCTGGCCTAGTTTGTTGGTTTATTAAAGCTAGTTGGTTGTGTGATGAATTGTCTTGTTATATACATGCTTTCAGTTTTGGTATAGAGATAATGGTGGCCTTGACGGCCCAATCAGGATTTCTGTGCTAGTTGACAATTTCTTTATATTAACTCTTGGGAGTAGCTGTTTCTTTTGTAGATCTGTTGACAGGGGCCTTGCCGGCCGAGGGCTTAGTTTTAAACCGAGATATATTTGTTTGTTTTCTTAATTGCATGTGACTGCCATGCGCTAGTAGCAAAATGGTTCCGTAGGGTCGGCTCGGGCCTGAGTTTTGGCATTAGGAGTCAGTTGCGCCCCTTGCGTTTGGGGCGTGACATTAACGATTAAAAACATAGGAAATTACAGAGGGTGACACAAAAGTGTCAAATATCAATTTGGGGGTTTTGTCACAAGTAGTAAAAATAGCAAAAATTAACAAGAATATCAAGTATGGGGAAATGTTCTTGGGGTGTGACCGCAATACAAGTTGAGATAAATCGTTGGGTACATGCTTTCAATAGGAAATTTGCAAGATAATAGTGACTAGGCTGACCTTTAGATGGAAATAAGTTCCCCCTCGGGCAACTTACCCGGTTTCAAATATGTTCCTCTCGGACACCCATTTGCCGCATGAAGGCAAGCCTACACCTTACCTCACTCACTCTCTCGAGCAGAGTGTTAGACTATGGGACTAGGGCTCACCCTCTCAGGTTGAACCTCATGTCGACCCACTCCTTAGGCCATCAGTCTAGTGGTCTTGGTTTCGCGACCTCCCTCTCGGGCAAGCTGAAAACACATGGGTGGTTTTGTATTTGCAACTACACACCCATTAAATTAAACCACAAACACTAGATGAAATCACCATTAAAATACATCTACCCTATCAACAAGTAAGACCCAACAACAATATCAACACATATTTGCTAAATCACACCACAAGAATGGAGGTTTTTAGCCACACATCAAGAAATAACAAAATACTCCTAAAATGATACTAAAATCAAATGGTTATAAGAAATTAAACCTTGATTTAAGCAAAGGAAGAAGAATGGAGAAGACCCACTTCCAACTTGGGGAAGATGAAATCCTTCTCTCTTCAAGTCTCCCACAAAACCCTCTCCAAACTTGAGAGAAGATATCTAAAACGTACTATTCTATTCTAAAAATAATAATAATGGTTTGGAACTTCTAAAATTAATAAAGAGTTTAGTATTTATAGCTATCAGAAATTAGAGCACGCGGATAGTTCGACGATGTTAGTCGATGCCGCCGAATGACTCAGCGACTTGCCCTTCTTCTGTTTCATCGTCGTTTCATGCTTGCCTTCAGCATCTTCACGTTCTGGACCATTGGGAGGTATAGTACTGCTTCGCAGAACTATTCAGCAAAGCGCCGACTGCTCTTTTCATCGCTTTTTTGATCCTCTCCTTTAGGGCGTCACATACTGGAACAAAGGGTGGAGTCTGTCCTTTCGGTGAATCGCAAAAGGTTCTTGGTGATGCTCATGCTTCAGCTTCTTTGTTCGTTTTAGCCCTTTTGTTTCTTTTTGTGCCTAAGTGTCCATGCTTCCACTAAAACTTCAAATACCTGAAACTTAAGAGTTTTCATCAGATATTGAGACAAAATAAGCATTCGAGGACACTATTTCTATCAAAATAAAGCCCTAAATGAGTCCAATTTGTGGACCCATCAACACCCCCAACTTAAACTTTTACTTGTCCTCAAGCAAACTCAAGTTCAGCCATTCAAAAAAAGGTGTCTCAAATAGTGCTACACAAGATTCAATCATGAGTGCACACAACAAGACTCAATTTACTTATGCAAGGATCAATTGTGTACTCAAAGATTCAAGTTGTGACACACCATTACCAAAGATTCTCATGCTCGCAATACTTGCTACTTGTGCAAGTTCAAGCTCAACAAAAAGTATCTAAATGCCCTCACATGAAAAATGATTTCATATTCACACATAGAGGTTAATCAATTAAAGATTAGGAATCTGATGCAACGCTCACACTCAAAAAGATGAACACAATGCATGTTTTCACCAACAGGTTTGCCCTTATTTTCCAATCGACTTTCGATTCGGCTTACTGAAGATCAAAAAGGTCTTTCTAAGGCTTGTAATAGGGCTGAGTGCAAAGGTATGGTCATTTAGGCTCAGTGACTTTTTCCTCGTGAGTTGTGGCATTCTCAAGGCATTCCCTTCTTTTCCTTTATCAATTCTTTTTCTAGTGCTTCTAAGTCACCTTTTTTTTATTCTCCTTCATGGATTGCTTGAAACCTGATTCCCTTCATACTTTATTCCACGTTTCATTTTTCTTGAATTGAATTGAAAGGGTTCCATTTTTATGAAATACCATTGGTTAAGGGGGACTTTTCTTGCACTTCTTGACTTTTCCTTTTCCTTTTCACCACACCCCCAACTGAGGATTTTGGCCTAAGTTTGATATTCGCTAAACCACAAGTCAAGAGGATTGTAGGTATTAGTTCAAGTAAGGTCTAGGGTTCATCAAGGTTCTTCCAAAGAAAGGTAAGGCTCAAAGGGTGTTCAAAAGAGTTTCACACGCTCACGAGTAGGCCACAAAAGAGGTATATGTCAAATTTGGCTTACACTCTTTAAAGTTGCCTAAGATCATTTCAAGAGGACACCTTTCTAAATCAATCAGACTAATAGGGCGAATTCTAGGTTTATTCATGCAAGTTTCAAAGCAAGCTAATCACACAAGGCATCGACACTTGAGTCAAACAAGACTACACACTTTCACTAGCGTGCAACGGTCATTACAAGAGAATCAATTCTATAAATGGCTAATCACAACGAGATGCAAGGAGTTCACATATTGTCTATGCAACTTCATTTGGCCTAATTGTAGTCGTACATTCATGTTCGTTAAATTGAGACCACTATTCAAGTCATCGGTATTTATCGAAATCGAGACTCAAATTTTTGCAAAAGAATAGCCACATTCAACTCATAAGGGTGGCAAAAATGTGAGAAAAATTCAAAATTTTTTAGAAGAGTCAAAAAATCATTTGCAATTAAAAACAAAAGAGAGTCATGAGCTCGAACATCCACAAAAAGCAGTGTAAACACAATTTTAAACAAAACAACCCAAATATATACAAAACACGAATCACAAATAGCACACAAAAGGTGAGCCTCACCCCACTACAAATAAAAGTGTTTGTTCTCAAATGCAAGTAAACACAGAATCCGAAGGGCAAAATAAAGAAATACAAAGAGGGAGGTAAAGAGGTGATCCTGGCTTATCTGTCGCTCCATCTGTCTGGGCATCAGTGCTCGATGTCTCGCCGAAAGTTACATAATTCATCATCATATTTGGCATTAAATTAAGGTGAGAAGGGGATTTAAGGTGAACCACCAAGTGAGTTGGCGAGCTCGACCCAGCTCGCCAAATGACCCAACGTGCCTTCCTTTTACCCAACTTCCAAATTCAACCCCGCAACCCACGAAAGCAAAATTAAGGCATGCACAACTCAAATTAGGCTTAGACCCAATGACAATTATGCACAACCCATAATTTTTTTTCCAATTTAAAGCACAATCTTCAGGAATTAACTATTTAACTTCGTACATGCAAAATTTGCGAACCTAACATGCAAACAAATATTCTAATACTACCAGAGAGGCCCAGCACACATCATCAAAGTAATGTCATTACATTTGAGTATAAATTTCGAGGAAAGGAACGTCGGGTTTGAAGTACCAACCTTTTATGCCTGTCAAATGGATATTGAGATGCTATGACGCAATGTAATCCCTAGTTCGAACACCAGTCGATGACTAGAATGCCAGAGATGCAAAGATAATAAAAGTTACTTACTAGGTACAGATTTGCGAAAGTTGAAATCGAGTGGAAAATGGAAATTTGTCAAACTTTGAGACCATTAGCCTTTAAAATAGTCCAGTTGTTGCCTATTCGTCGACATTAGTTGAGTTCACCAAACCACTCGGCGACATGCCGATTAGTCACTTACCTTGCCGAGTTTTACAAGGCCTCCATTTTATGTAAAGGTCCAAATGGCGGACAATAGCGGGATCGCCAACTATTTCCGCAATTCGCCAACTGGATCTTCAGCTTGCCAACTTGCACTTTTCGATACTTTCCTCATTTTATCCTGTAGAATCAACACACCATTATTCTAACATAGTAATTGAAGAAGATTAAAACCTTGGGTTGCCTCCCAAGAAGTGCCTTAGTTAACGTCGTGGCACGACGCAAGTTAGCACTCACACTCAATTTTTGGGATTAGCCATAGTATCACTAGGCAACCCCCTGTTTTGTTGCGGGTGGAGATTGGGCGACGCATAGCCCATGCGATTCTTGAGCAGCTGGACAACTCTGGAATGAGACCAAATCATCCGCTTTATTCCTTCAATGGCTTCCTTCATTCATTTTAGCTCTCTATCTTGCTAAGTAGCCTTGTGGAGAATGATTGAGAGCATTCCCTCAAGGCGTTTAACCTCATTGTCCTTGAGACTTCTTCACTCATGAGGAGGGATGTATTTATCCTTTCTCTTACACTGGATTTCGATCTTTACCATCTTTTTAGCCAACTCATCCATTTGAGTCATTAGGGAGGCCAACATGAAGTCCTTTCCTAATTCTTGGTTCATTTTAGCCATTTGATTAAGTAGTTGGGCTGCTATCACATATGGTTGTTTCGTAATGCCTCCCGAAATGAGTTGGTTGACCAACCTCTTGTTTCCAGAACCAAGACTTCTGTAGAAACTGTCAAGGAGAGCTATGTCGGGAATGTCATGATTTGGGGATTGATTGATCAGTTCATTAAACCTTGCCCATGACTTGTGGATCCATTCACCCTCCATTTGCTTGAAGGTGAGGATATGCTCCCAGAATATCATTACCTCTAATGGAAAAAATCCATTAGCTCCCGAGTGTTGCTCACCATACTCACTTCCTCTGCTTCAATATAGACAAGAAAACAAAACTACAAGATAAGTTAGTAAACTACGACTAAGAGGAACAAAACTTCTACTAATCTAAAAATTTTCAAATTACACCACTCCCCGGCAGCGGAGCCATTTTGATGCTTATCGTGACCAACGATACTAACCTACGGTATGAGTGTCTACGATCATCGATAGTATAGTAACCCAACTAAAAGTTGGGCTAATGTCCGAAGGGAGTGGTTTTGAGAATTGATAGAAAAGTGAAATTAAGCTCTAACTAGTCATAGTTAAAGATATTAACGATTAAAAACATAGTAAATTAAAGGGGGTGACACAAAAGTGTCAAATATCAATTTGGGGGTTTTGTCACAAGTAGTAAAAATAGCAAAAATTAACAAGAATATCAAGTATGGGGAAATATTCTTGGGGTGTGACCGCAATACAAGTTGAGATAAATCGATGGGTACATGCTTTCAATAGGAAATTTGCAAGATAATAGTGACTAGGCTAAACTTTAAATGGAAATAAGTTCCCACTCGGGAAACTTACCCCGTTTCAAATGTGTTCCTTTCAGACAACCATTTTCCGCATGAAGGCTAGCCTATGCCTTACCCCACTCACTCTCTCGAGCTGAGTGTTAGGATATGGGACTAGGGCTCACCCTCTCAGGTTGAACCTCATGTCGACCCATTCCTTAGGCCATCAGTCTATTGGTCTTGGTTTCGCAACCTCCCTCTCGGGAAAGCCGAAAGAACATGGGTGGTTTTGTAGTTGAAACTACAAACCCATTAAATTAAACCAAAACCACTAGGTGAAATCACCATTAAAATACATCTACCCTATCAGCAAGCAAGACCCAACAACAATATCAACACATATTTGCTAAATCACACCCCAATAATGGGGTTTTTAGCCACACATCAAGAAATAACAAAATACATCTAAAATGATACTAAAATCAAATGGGTATATGAAATTAAACCTTGATTTAAGTAAAGGAAGAAGAATGGAGAAGACCCACTTCCAACTTGGGGAAGATGAAATCCTTGTCTCTTCAAGTCTCCCACAAAACTCTCTCCAAACTTCACAGAAAATATCTAAAACATACTATTCTATTATGAAAATAATAATAATGGTTCGAAACTTCTTAAATTAATAGAGAGTTCAGTATTTATAGCTATAAAAAATTAGTGCAGGTAGATAGTTTGGCGAAGTTAGGTCGATGTCATCGAATGACTCAGCGACGCGCCCTTGTTCTGTTTCATCGCTGTTTCATACTTGACTCCAGAATCTTCACGTTCTGGACCATTGGGCAGTATAGTACTGCTTTACGGAACTATATGGCGAAGCACCGACTGCTCCTTTTATCGCCTTTTTGATCCTCTCCTTCAGGGTTTCGCATACTGGAACAAAGGGTGGAGTTTGTCCTTTCAGCGAATCACCAAAGGTTCTTGGCGATGCTCATGCTTCATATGCTTCGTTTTTTCAGGTTTTTTGTTCTATTTGCGTCTACTGTCCATGCTTCCATTAAAAATTCAAATACCTGAAACTTAAGAGTTTTCATTAGATATTGAGACAAAATAAGCATTCTAGGACACTATTTCTATCAAAATAAATCCCTAAATGAGTCCAATTTGTGGACTCATCAGTCACTATACGGTTCGTGGGTGGCAACCGTGGGGTGCACCTGCAACTTCTGGAAATCTTCATTGAGGTATGTTTTCGGATACAGGTTGTTACACCTTTGTTCACCGAATCGAGGCTCCTATATAAGCATTGTAGCAGCACATTATTTTGCAATCCGTGAGTTGGACATTGCAGCACCAATCTCTTAAACCTCAGCCACGTCTCATGGATTGGCTCACCTTTCAAGCGTTTAAAACCTTGGATACTATCCCTAAGTATCATCATCTTTGATGAAAGGAAAAATCTCACTTGGAATACTATGATCAGCTCCATCCAAGAAGTGATGGAATCTCTTGACAACTCAGCCAACCACTTGCTTGCCTTGCCCATCAGAGAAAATGGGAACAACCTCAGACGGACCGATTCTTGCGATATGTTCTTAAATGAGAACGGTCCAAAGACATCAACAAAATCACTGATATACTCATGGGGATCCTCATGAGCCAGCCCCTCAGTTGTAGGAGTTGAAGCATGATGCTTGTGATGTGAAAAATAGTATTTCCTTCTGTCGGAGGTAAACGAATTACCCCAACACCACCCATTTGGACTGGGTCATTGATGTTTGGGTTATTCACATCATTGAGATTTCCTACATCATCTTGGTGGCCCACTTGGCTACCATTACTTCCGTTGACACTCATCTCGTCCTCTGTTTTAACACGAGCAACACAAAACCAAAACTAAAATAAGTATATTCAACTATAACTAAAAATATCACAATTCAACTTCACCAAAAGAATTTTAAACAACACCACTTCCCCGCAGCGTTGCCATTTTTTATTAATGTTTCAAACACAGCTCATCCAATTCTAGGTGCAAGCGATCATTAGTCAGTATGTAACCCAACAAAGAGTTGTGTCAAATCCCACAGAGAGCGGTTAGGAAGTACAAATGTGGTCTTATCAGCCATAGGAATAGAAATTATCAAAAAAGACATGAATCAAATTAAAAGAGGTGACACGACTATGAGATAGGGGGTTTTGGTTTGCAATTATCAACTACTATGCAGTCACAAACAATTTGAAATAACAATAGGGAGAGGGATTCTCGGGATGTGATCAATTATAGATAAATTTTGACATATGGGTAATTGAAACTACTAGTAAACAACTAAATATTAGTGAGTAGGCTAGACTATAAGGGAGATAGCTTTATCTCGAACAACTATCCCGAATCTGGTGATTTCTTTCGAACATCAACAAGCATGACAATGAAGAACAACACACACCTTAATTCATCCACTCTTTCGAGCTATATGGATAGGATTGGGTTTAGGATTCACTCTCTCGAGTTGAAACTAGATCAACCCAATACCTACAAATCATTAATCACTAATCTTAGTTCTGAAACCTTTCTCTCTCTCGAGCAAGCAAAGAACACAAAAATAAAACTGCATTTGCAACTACAATTCATAAATTGAACCATAATTAATGATTAAACCCACTTTAATTTAGCAGTTAAACTAGTAATCAATAATACCCATAAACTAATTCAACCGATAATCACATGATCACACCCCAAGAATTGGGGTTTTAGCCAAGCATCATAAAAGAGTAAAAATGATTACTAAATCGATTATCCATCAACTGGGTAAGAGTAATTTAGCCTTTACAATTCCCCGATTTGTAGAATATTTGAAACCCACTTGCAAAATGTCCAAATTGAATCTCTAAAATTCTTCAAAAAGTATGAAAAGTCTAGAGAAAAGTGTTCTAGACTAATTTAGCATTCACTAGCATAAATCGATTTTATCCAACATACAAAAATAATTGTTCAAAATCTAATTTATATTTACCAAAAATAAGCCACAAAGGTTCGTTTGGCGATGTAAGTCGGCTCGCCTGACCACTCGACAAACCGCCCATTGATCTCTTCCATCACTTTTTTACGTTGGCACTCAGCATCCTCAAGTTCTATAACTTTGGGTGACCTCTCTCTGCATCGTGGAACTGCTCAGTGATTCGCCGACTTGGTTTCTTCCCTCAGGGCTGGCACACTAGAACTTTAAGGGGTCAAGCTAGCCACTTGGCGATTCGCCAAGCGCTCTTGGCGATCACCAAGTTTGCCTTTCTTCATTTCTTTAGATTATTTTTTTCCTTTTTTCTGTTCAGTGTCCCTCCTTTGTTCCTTAATCCATATACTTGAAAATCAAGGTTTCAACATCAGTTTATGGCACACATTAAGCATTTGAGGACACTAAATCTATATAAACAATGCCCTAAATGAGTCCAAATCTCGGACTCATTACTTATGCCTCTAGACAGCTTAATGTTCATGAGAATAATTGCCCGACTTATGATCCCGAGTATGTTGATGTATTGTTTGCTTTGAAAATATGGCATCACTATCTCTATGGTGTTCATGTTGTTGTGTTCACCAATTACAAGAGTCTTCAGTATGTTTTCACTGAAAAAGATCTTAATCTCAAACCGAGGAGGTGGTTGGAGTTACTTAAGGATTATGACATTAGTATTCTTTATCACCCATGTAAGACTAATTTTGTTACTGATTCTTTCAACAATTTATCTATGGGTAGTACTACCCATTTTAAGGAAGGCAAGAAAGAATTGGCCAAAGTTTTTCACTGTTCTGCACGATTGGGAGTCTTGTTGTTAGATTCCAGTAAAGGTGGAGTGGTGGTGATGAATGGGGCTGAATCATCACTAGTGTTTGAGGTGAAGGAGAAACGAGACCAAGACCGTATTTTGCTTCACTTAATGGCAAATATTTATAAGCAAAAGGTGATGACTTTTGAACAAGGCTGGATGGTGTGTTGAGATATCAAGGTAGATTGTGTGTACCAAAGGTGGATGAGCTCCAAGAGAGGATCATGGAGGAAGCTCATAGTTCTAGATATTCAATCAATCCTGATTCCACAAAGATGTATCATAACTTGAGAGAATTCAGTTGGTGGAGTAGTAGGAAGAGGTGTATTGTAGAGTTCATCGCTACGTGCCCGAATCACAAACAAGTCAAGGTAGAACACCAAAGGCCCGGTGGTATGGCTCAGAATATAGATATTCCAAAATTGAAGTAAAAGATAATAAATATGGATTTCATAACTTGTTTGTCGCGGTCTCGCAGCCAGCATGATTTGATTTGGGTGATTGTAGATCGGATGACTAAATCAGCCCATTTCTTGCCAGTAAAGACTACATATTCAGCAGAAGATTATGACAGATTATATATTCAAGAGATAGTCAGACTTCATGGAGTTCCTGTGTCTATCATTTCAGATAGAAGTTCACAATTCACCACTCAGTTTTAGAAGTCCTTCCCGGAAAGTACGATTCACACTTTTGAGGATACGTTGAAAGCTAGTGTAATCGATTTCAAAGGTAATTAGGATGATCACCTACTTCTCATAGAGTTTTTATACAAAAACAGTTATCACTCTAGCATCCAGATGTCTTCTTACGAGGCTTTTTACGGGAAAAGATGTAGATCCCCTATTGGATGGTTTGAGGTTGGTGAAGCTTGGTTGATAGGTCCAGACTTGGTTCATCAAGCTATGGAGAAAGTAAAATCTTTTAAGAAGGGTTGAAAACAAGAAAAAGTCATCAGAAATCTTGTACAAATGTTAGGAGCCGAGACTTGGAATTTCAGGTGGATGATTGGGTTTACCTGAAGGGTTAACCTATGAAGGGTGTCATGAGATTTAGTAAGAAGGGGAAGCTCAGTCCAAGGTATATTGGTCCCTATAGGATATCTAGGAAAATTGATGATGTCGCTTATGGGTTGGAGCTACCATCAGAGTTAGCAGCATTTCATCCGATATTCCATATTTCTATGTTGAAGAAGTGTATAAGCGATTCTTCACTATTGGTATCAAGGATATCTTATTTTATAAGGAGATACCTGTTCAGATTCTTAATCGTTAGGTTCACAAGTTGAGAACCAAGGAGATTGCATCATTCAAGGTCTTATGGAGGAATCAATTTGTCAAGGAATCTACTTGTGAGGCTGAGGAGGATATGCAAAAGAGATACCTACATCTCTTCCCATCCAGAGAATTTCCAGACCAAGGTACTAACTCTTTGTAAGCACTCTTTAAGTTGATATACTAAGTTATGTAAATTGCATGTTGTGTGCTTGAATTGGGGTTTTAAATGATGTCCACCCATGGTCTACTTAGTGTGATCTCATCCGAGGACGAATGTTCCAAATGGGGTGATGTTGTAACAACTTGTATTTTGGTCAGTGTTATGTTTTAGGTCAGCTTCAAACGACCATAACTTTAGTACAAGATGAGTTATGTAGCCCATGAGGTATCAAATTGAAGGTCTTTGAATCCTCTTTACAATGCCTCCAAGTTTGCTGAACTTCAAGTTCGGATGAAGGAGATATTACAATTTGAGTGCAACCTCTCTATATAGATCATTTTCATCCGTGTTAAGGAGGGGCATTTTAGTCTTTTCCTTACCCCACTAGGCCTAAACGTTTTCCTCACACAACTAGTGGTCTAGGCGTATTGAAATGAGCTTTTCATTCTTTCAAAAATGGTTAAGGGAGTTAGAGCAAAGTTCAAGAGGAGAAAAGAAGAGTTTTCAAGAGTTCTTCAAGGATTTGAGGAAAACACCAATAACTTAGTTCTATCAAGATTTGTGAGGTTTCTCATAGTTATGGATTTTTTCATCCTCACACAAAGCATGCTTTTCGTTCAGTAAATTGTCCATGATATCATTTATGTAAAGGTTATTGAGGAAATTCTTGAAGTTTTGTTTCATTCTTTGTCAATGGAGTCAAGTTGAGTTCTTGATGTGAAGGTTTTGCGAATGAGTGTTGTTCTTGATGAATTTTGTGTGGGTTTCATTGAAAATGTTCTGGGTTTATGAAAAATTTGTGAAATTGGGCAATGAAATTGCATGGGTATGAAGTGAATCGAGTTTGGGAGAAAAAGAAAAGATCGATAAAACATATGTGCCTAGGTCCGTGTCGCAGAGGCGTTTACAAGTTTTAATACCCTGATAATCATCCCCTTTTCGCAACGCGGAGAGGATACAAAGTCTTCTGCATCATAATTTATTTTCGCGACAAAAAATTAAATTTTATATCTGTGTCGCGCGAGTGCTTTCTAATTCGTGTTATCGCTCTCTTCTTATTACTAATTATCTAAGCCTTCATTCTTCATTAAGAGATACTATATACACATCATGGCTCTTAAATTCACTTTTCAAAACAAGTAAAGTTAAGAGGAAAGTTCAAAGGTTCAATTCATAAACACTTAAGAGTTTCGGATGTTATATATATATATACACTTATGTACCTATGTGATTATTGGACTACAAAGATAAGTTCATAAGTGCATGTTGTCAAGAATGTAACACGCCTCATGTTTTAAAAATTATTTCAATCAAGTAAGAAGTCCATTCCTTGTAATGGGTAAATTGAGCATAAAGTTATATCAAATATTTTGGGAGTAGTATCAAGCACCGAGTTGGGTAAGAGTCTCTTATGATTTAAAAGTCTCATAGAATTACATAGACAACGTAGGATAGGTTATCATTGATTTTTCATGCGATTCCTTACTGCCTCTGAGAAGGACAATTAGATGGATCCATAGTCACGATATCATCCTATACCCTCCGGCAAAGTATAAGATGGCCCTAGCAACGTGAGGCAAAACGTTGTATCATTACTAGGTTCATGGTAATGGTTGTCGGTTAGAGAAACTACCCACAAGTAAAGTATATTATTGTCATGTTATTTTCGTTGTATATTATGTTGTAAAGTTTAAATGGTTTTCATTCCATATTCATGTATTGATCTTGTTATGTTGTTTTCAGTCTTGCAAGCCAATAATTTGTTTACTCTTACCTTATCAGATACCAGCACATTTAATTTACTGACGTCGTTAGACCTTCATCGTTTCATGATACAGATACATGGTCTCCTTGCTTCCAGAAGACTCCATTTCATTTTATTTAGTATCTTTGGAGTTGTCGCGGGTCTTGTGCATACCAAACATTGAATGAAAAAAGAAAAAATTAATTAATTAATTCGTATCTTTACTCATTGTATATATTTGACCAGTTTTCCGAATAAATTAAATCCTTGGAGTACTTCTAGGAGACTCCATTTTCATTTCGTGTTCGGTATCTACATTGGAGGGTAAATTACTCCTTAACAAAGGCGACTTTGTATAATAGGGGACTCGAACCTGAGACCTCTTTGTTAAAATGAAGGAGTACTTTCCACTCCACCACAACTCTTGTTTGTGAATTATCTAACCAATTTAATTCTACTAAAATAAAGCTCTAATTAGGCTACGATATAATTTTTAGGTGGAATTCATAATAAAATCCAATCAAAGTGATACTTTTGATAACCAGACGATATGATTCTTTTTTTAAGGTAACATAAAAAAATAAAAATAATTTTTATTTTATAAAAGTTGAATAATCACCTATGAATTTTTAACATTGCTTCTATATATTTATCAGTTTTACATATGCTGAGCTAAATTGAAAATTTTCTTCAGCTCATTCATTAACTGTAGTTGACACTACTTTTGTGATATCTCAAATAGAAATGGTTTAATAATGAATATCTTATCAAATGTGAATAATTAAATCTATAAAAAGAAATTAAACCACTCATTACAAATTATTTTTGGAAATTAGATTTTATCTCGTTTGTTCGATGTTAATTTAATCACTTATACTTAGTAAGAAATATTTTCGGGTCTAAGAAAAAAATTAAAAGTATAAAAGATATAATATTAGTTATTTTTTCTGTTAAATCTGATACGATAACTAAAACAAGAATGATCTTTAAAATATGAATCTTTTAAATGAAATAGAATATTTGTAAGAGATAGTCCATTAAATAACTACAAAAGAAATGAAGAGTACATCATTGAATAAAGAGAAGAAAGAACTTACAAATTGTTGGCTTATTTTGGTCAATTGAATTCCATCATTGTCATTGTCATTGTCATCAACGTCCTCTTCAGTGTTTTGAATATCTTTATTCTCAGCCACAATAAAGTTGAGTTGTGTGCTTAAATTAGAGGGATTGTTGAAGCATTATATTTATAAGAGAGACAAGCGGCTTGGGCTTTCTAAAACCTAGTACAAACTTTTAAAACCTAATTTTCTCACAATTAGAGGTAGCAATTTTAGCCAATATTTATAAATTGGCCCATCTAAGGTTGCAATTACCCAATAGTTGTAAATCGGCCCATCTAACTAATCCATATTTAAACGAGTTGGATAAATTATATTTTAGTTGTGTAAATATGAGTTTCATTATATTATTAACCCATAAAATTATGAACAAATTGCAATACCCCGTATCTCGAAAGAGGGAGCTTAGAAACTTTACAAATTCCAGGTGTCACCCACGAGGAGCCAACCACACCCTATGGTTAGACCGATGCCCCATAGGTGGGTCTCATGAATGAGCACCCTGAAAATCTACCTAAGGTAGTACCTTCGTCAAGAACCACGCCCCGTGGATGGGTCCACGGGCCATGGCTGGGGTCCATCGATGGCCAATAATATCTGTCAAGACCACGCCCGACCAGGACGGATCGTAGGTCCATCCACGGTCCATTGGCGGGGTCTCATGGTGGACTTTTGGGATGGTTATTTTGAGGACACAAGGGTCCTTTCTGGATTCAATTAGGATTAAGTGGTGTCATTTTACCCTAGTCTAAACCACCTATATAAGTAGTTTAGACCCATATATTAAGTCATTTAAGTCATTCTCTCAAACTCACAAAAAGTTGTTTTCTCTCAATTAATTCTCTCTCTAAAAAGTTGGAGAAGAAGAAGAGGGTTCAAGCCAGGTCAAGTCAAGTCTTCATTCTTCCAAGCTTTGTGGACATTGTAATAAAGGTGTGATGTTTTATTTCATTCATGGGTTCCTTCCATCCATGAAGCCCCCATGTTTTCCCCAATTAAGAAGAAGAATCCCAAAGTCAAATTAGGGTTTCTTTTAAAGTAATGAGTTATGATCCAGTAGAGTGGATTATGATTGTTTATGATGTAATTGCATGTTTTTAGTATGATTGTACATGTTTCCATGTTTAACCTGTGATTATAAGATGAATTTGATATAGTTGGGTTTTATGCCATGAAAGGGGAAATTGAGGGCTTAGATGTGATCTTCTAGGATTGATGAATGACATTATAGATTGCTTGAGATAGAAGCATATAAATATGAATTTCTTAAGAGTACATCTTGTAGATATGAATTGAATTATACTAAAGTATATATGATGAATCCTGATTAATAGTGCTTGAGATTGAGCCTATATGATTATATATGATTAGAATTGCTTAAGAATGAAGCATGTGATTAGAATGTCTTGAGATCTAGGCGTATGAGGTGATTATGAGAAGTATAGCTTTGAGAGTAAGTAAGGGTTATAGCTATGAATGTTGATTGATAAGGCTTTGAGAGTAAAACTAATATGATGAACAATGAATGTTTAAGGCTTTGAGAGTGAAGCTCATATGATTGTTAAATGCTAATGATATGATGTGGAAGGGATACTTCTCATAATGAATTGCTAAGCATGATTGCATGACCGTGAAATGTTTACTCACATAAATGATTTTGGGTTGGAAAGATTGCTCACCTAAAATGAATCTAGACTAAAATTCTTAATGAATGATAAGGCTAGAGGTGACTACCCATGACCTTCATGTGTTAAGGATATGAGGCGATTCCCGTACTCTTTGTAAGTGCACAAGAGGTGATTTCTCACGTTCTTATTATGATGAATGGACATGGAGGCGAGTACCCATGATCCTTATGAAATGATGTGGAGGCAAGTACCCGTGTCATATGATGTGATTATGGAGGAGAGTACCCATGATCTTAAAGGAAGTAAGGAAAGAGGTGAATACCTCTTAGCCTTTATGAGTTAGGCAAAGAGGAGAATCCCCATGTCTTTAAAAGTAAGTGTGAATGATGTAATTACGATTATGAAAATGATAGCTTGGTCTAGTATAGTAAGGTGTTTTTCCTTGATAGCCTTGAATTGGTAAATCTAACCATTCATGAGTGATGATATGTCTTGGAATAGTAGAGGGATATTCTACCATGAATAGTAAGAATGACTAAAGAGGGTAAAGCCCCTAATCAAAGTAGCATGTTTATGATGAAACAAGCTTTACTTCAAGGAGGTATTGTAAGTATGTTTAGATATGAGATTGATTGTATGATGATAGCCTAGCTTGGATTGTTAATTAAATTATTTTTCTTGATATGTATGAATAGAGGTGAAGACCTATGCAATGAGTAAGAACAAGTTGAGGTTACTTGAGAAGTGTTCCTATTATGATATGATCATTTATGTGCATTGAATATGCTTATGACTTATGTTGTTATCTTTTATGATTATGGTATATGTCTTATGTTGACTAATGCATATGATATGCTAATGTTGATGATTTATGTTAGCCATCATATTTAGTACATTTTTGTACTAACGCTTACTGTTTTCTACATTCTTATCAAATGTATGATCTGATGATATTGACTTCCATCCCCGTGGCTAAGTTCATAGTAGAGCAACGAGTAAAGATTTGGTGAGTCCTCATAGAATCGAAGACTTGATCACCTTTCCTTTTATGTATTTCATTTATGTTTAGAACTATTGTATGGGTTGTGTCCCTAAGACTATTCAAATTTTAGATGGTTTGAGACAAGTGTAAAGACGTCTGTTTCATTTTATTAGACTTTGATATTGTTGAAAATGTTTTAAATTTCCGCACCATTTTCTATTATCTTATGTTATGATATGCTAAGTGGCTTGTATGAGGCCTCTCGAGGTCTTGTACACCTTATTACATCTAGGGGTACCCCTGGGTTGTGACACAAATATGGATAAAATATGGGTATTTGTATACAAACTCACATTTGTAAATAGAAAAAAAATCCTTAAAAATAAAAGAAAATGTATTTTCATATGAATAAAAACAAACCAATGCATCCCTCATGCACCCCTCTCACCTTATCTACTCACCCTTACGTGATTATCTCAATCTACTCCAACCAACATACCATACCCCTACTCACCCGAGGGATCGAAACCTGGATAGGAGTCAAAAGTTAGTGTCAGGGTCAAGAATCAGGTCTTGGGTATGAAGTTATGGTCAAGAATGGGAGTTAGGTCATAGGTCGGGTTTCAGGGTCGGGGTCAGGATCTTGTGTTAGGTCATGGGGTGAGTTCGTGGTTTTATATTGGGTTCTAAGTTAAGAGTAGGGTCCTAGGTAGGGTATGGATCAATAGAAGGATCTTGCGTCAAGATCGAGAGTCAAGAGACAGGTCCTAGTATCTTAAACAGGATTGCGAGTCAAGTTTCAAATCGAGGTTGAAATTGAGAGTCAAGACTCGAGTGAGGGTTGCCAATTGAGGTCAAGGTAGGGCCCCAAGTACCTTGTCGAGAATTTTTTCTCGGGTCAAGAGTTTGGTCTCACATCAAGAGTCAAGTCCTGGCTCAGGTTCAGTGTCTAGAGTCAAGTCCTGGATCAGATTTCATGTCTCAATTTGAGAATTGGATTTTGAGTTAGGTCAAGAATTGAGTCCCAAATAAGAATTTTCATTGGTTTCGATTCAGGGATTGGGAATCGATCTCGGATCCAACTAGAGATTTAGAGTCAAGTCTTGGCTCGGTTGTCGAATCATGGGTCGATGTTAGGATTAAGAGCCTTGGGTCGAGTTAGATGGTGAGTTTGAAAGAAAATTTAAGAAAATATTTTTTTTAACTTTATATGGGAAGTCATTCTCTTAAAATTGGAGAAAAATAAGTCCATTTAGAAATTGTCATCCAAAACATTTAAGCAACCCAAATATGAGAAAATTGGAAAATATTTTATTTACACCAAACACATCCTTGAAGTAATCATTTCAATGTTTAAGCTGATCAATTATCTCAGTTAATGTTTAAATTTTTTTATTTTAGGAATTAAAGTGTAAGAATCATTTTACCCAATTCATTTCTTTACTCATATGTACAATGATGGATTACAATAAAATTCCTTTTTAGCTCAAGTCATTTTCGATCAGATCCAATTCATGCCCATTTGCCCCCCACAACCTCCCTTACAAAATTTGCTGGATACTATTAATGGGGGGAAAAAGAATTAGATTGAAATACACGATACAACTATTATCTACATTGACAAAAGAGCAATAAATGAATTGAGTGCTAAATTGTATCCACTCTAAGATGAGACTAAACTCTGAACATAAATTATTAAAGGAAACAAACAAATAAAAAAAGAAAATGGACTTAGAAAAACCAAACTAATATACAGAAAATAAAACATTAATTTGGTTCTCCTCTCTTTAAATCTATGTTTCCTACCGAATAGTACTCTCTCTGTCCCATATTAGTAGGAGTGTGCAAAAATCAACCGATCGATAAACTATTCCAAAAAAAATATGCTATTTGTTTATTGCTATTAAGTTAATGGTTTTCTAATAGTTCTATAAAAAAAATTATCAAGTTATTAGTTCAATTTTGAATTTTAATATTGAATTATTTATAAACTGATAACCCGTTAAGACTATAGTAATTTACTACTTTACCCCTACATAAATATTAAATATTAATCTCAATACCTTACTACTTAATGACTTTGCCATTTCGTCTTTAATTCACACATCACAATGACTTTGAGTTCACAACTTCACATTATATAAAATGTCAAAAATATAAAGTAAGAACTCTATTTCTCTTAATTTCTCTTTGTTTTACACTTACATAATTCTTTTCATGTTAGTTATTATTGTATATTTGTAATGTTTTATTATTGTCTCAGCGCATCAAATTATTGATGAAGTCATTTATTTATAAGCATTTTCATTTTGGTTAAATCAAAAATCAAACCGTTAAGGATCAAAATCGATAAAAAAAAAATCTTATTTATTTGGTTATTCATTTAGCGTATTTAAAAATAAAAACTGAATCGATAATACATAAAATCGATACGAATGATGCACACCCCTACATATTAGTTAGACACTTTCTATTAAACACAATGATTAGGAAACCATTAATAGATTGATCAACTTTACTATTGTCCCCTTATTCATATTAAATAGCCTTTTGAAAAAAGAAATTAATTCTGAGATCTTCAAAATTCGTTTAAACCTCCAAAGGCCATATTAATTGTACGGATAAAATGGAGAAAATTTAATTAATTCTATCCTGATTTAGTAAGTGATAAAATAATATGAGAGACATATTTATAGTAAAATGCCCTTCTAATATGGGATGGAGGGATTATTAGGTTCAAAAGTCAAAGCATTATTATTTAAGCTATAAATCTAGTGAGAAAGGTCAATACAAATTAGTACAAATTGATCATTAAACATTAGGGGATGCAAAATCGCAAGTTATATAAATGCTAGAACTAATACAAAATGTTTTATTAATAATAAGGGGGGAAAAGATAGAAAACTGTTTTGGGATTTATTTTAGGATATATATATATATATATATATATATATATAAAATAAAGTAATTAGTTTACAATAAATATAGCCATATTGTAACGACATGTTTTCGTCGTTATCGAAAAGCCAACGGAAATTTTTTTTGGGCCGGAATGTATTTTCGTAGTAACTTAAGATTTTCCAACCTAGTCAAGATTTGGATGAAATCGGAGTCATTAAGGTATAGGAAAATATGGTAATAATTGGGTGATCTAATTATGAATTTGATCACATTAGTAGATAGATAAGACGTTAAAGAACCCGTACAACTTTACGAAATTAAATTTCGGCGAGTAGAACTCCCGAAATTGATCATAGCGTGAACTGGTATTTTATGAGTGTCATTGGTTGAATGTGTGTTGTGAAATGGGGTTTTGGAATTATTAATTTTGCTCACTAGTTTCGTGCAAGCTGTTGAGGAGGGATTCTTTCCGCCAGGGCGAGTGCCGCCGTGGCGGGGCAGACGCAACTTAAAGTCGAAAATAAATCCCAAAAATATTTTATTCTGAACTTTTCAACTTTAAGACCTAGGAGACGACCCCAGGTGCTTTCTTGACCGTTTTTCACCATTTTTAAGGCTAAAGGTAAGATTTTAACTCTCCGAATCCATTTTTTGATCCGTAGAACGTAATCTAATGGGTAATTGTCGATGGGGAAGGGTTTTTATCTGGAAATTATGGTGGAAAAATCCCTATTCTGTGTATGAGAATCATGAGTTTGATCTAGGCTTGATAGTATTGACTTTATTCTGGGTAATTAAGTCTCGTTTATTGATCCTAGCATTGTATTAATTGTTTGTAGACCAAGAACAAGTGGATCGAATCCGAAAAGGGAAGAATCAAGTTTCTTAGGGGATTCAAGCTTGTTTCAAGCTTGTTTCGAGGTAGACACATGCATTGGAAGTTGTGTCTTGATTACGCGAACATCTAAATGGCACCGCTGCCGGGGAGTGGTGTTATTTGAGAATTCTTAGATTAGTAGAATTTTTGTTCTTCTTAGTTGTAGTTTACTCAATTAATTTTAGTTTTGTATTGTTTGTTCGTGTATAGAAACAGGACAATGAGTACAAATAATCATTATGGGTGTCAAACGGATCACCCCCTCTTGAAATAGTTGAACCTCAAGGATAACCTCCTAACGTTCAAACAAGTAGGGGATGAAACCCTTCAGGAAATATGGCTGAAGTTTCAGGCAGTGCTGCAGCCATGCCCCACTCACGCGATGACCGACAAGGTGCTACTAGAAATCTTCTATCGAGGTCTTGGACCCGATAATAGAAGTAATGCTGATCAACTTTTTGCGGGTGGTATGCTACACCAACCCTATGAAGTCGTAGCCAAACTCCTAGATGGCATGGTTGAAGCTAACAAGGAGACCAAAACGAAACAAGAATAGGATGCACTGCTAGCTACATGGATTTTTTTATCCGAAAGAGTCACGGAGTTGGAAGCACATGCCTTGAAAAAGGACAAGCACTTCTCCCTTCGAGAGTGTACAAAGGGGAAGAAGAAGGAGGGCATACAAGATAATGAATTCCTCTCACTAATTCAACAAAAAATCAAAGAACAAGACAAGATATTGAATGAGATGAAAGAGAACATCGACATGCTGAATCAAGCGACAACCTCTATCTCCATGACAATTAAGCTACAACATGCCCAAATAAATTATTTAATATGAGGTCGCTATCCACCGTTTGTCAAGGACTAGCCTAGTTACACCATGGCCGACTCCGAGGATGAGGACTAGACGTTAACTTGTGTCGTGCCACAACGTTAACTAAGGCGCTATTTGGGAGGCAACCCACAACCCCTTTTTGCTTTTTTATTCGTGTATGGTAAAATAATGGTGTGTTGTTTGTACAGGTTGAAGCGTGGAAAGTGTTCGAAACAGTGTAGGATGGCGAGTGACAGGTCCAGTCGGCGAATTGCCGAAAAGGTTGGCGACCTCGATGGAGACCGCCGTTGGGACCCCCACATTTACTAGAGGTCCTGTAAATTTTGGCAAGGACACTAAACATTCGGCATTCCGCCGAGTATTTAGGTGAGCTTGACTAATGTCGCCGAGTGGGCAAAAACTGGAGGGTTTTGCAAGTCAAAGGTTTAAAAGTTTCAACTTCATTAATTCCCCTCACTTTTTATCTTCCAAAACTCATACCTGCACTCTAGTTTCTATATTTCTTGCACTTTTAGAGTATTTTGGTTGGTTAATTTGTGCTCGGAATTGGATTACCTTGCCACCTACCGATTCAATCATTTCATAGTTAGCACAAAAGGTCAATTTTCTATGCCCCAAATTTGTTTTATTAAAATTTATGCTCATTTGCAATAGCCAGATCTTGTTGAAAGTATTTTGACCCTGCCAGATAGGACTAGATTGTTTACACGCATGCTTTAATTTGGCGATCTTGCTCGAATAGTTGTGACTATTGAATTCCGGTGATTGTATGCCTTAATCTGGATTAAAATTCAAAGGGTTATGTTTAGGTGCTATGGGTCATACCTTAATTGTACTAGTGCATACTTTGATTTGTCTTTAAGGGATACAAGGTTGAATTCGAGAAGATGGGTTGAAAATAGGTACGTTGAGCAGTTTGGAGAGCTGGGTCAAGCTCACCTAACCACTCGGCGGTTTGCCTAACGTCCCTATCTCCCCTTTAATTTAATGATAAATGTGTTGATTAATTCTGTAACTTTAGGTGAGAAGTTGAAGGTCGCCAAAGACTTTCGGTGACTCGCCGAAAGTCTCACTTTACCCTTGTCAACTCCCCTTGATCTTTGTGCACTGTAGCTTTCAGCGGACTAACTCTAGATCGCCGAATGATATCGGCGACTCACCGAAAGAATCAGTAAAGTTTATCAGTGCTTTTGTCAAATATTTCTTCAACTTCTCTTCGAGATTTTACAGATATGACTAAACCTAAAGCTGCTGAAAGAATAACGCCAGCTCAAGAGAGGTCGAAAGGAATTGAGATAAAGGACGATGCAGTTACGTTGAAAGGAAAAGCTTCGAAACTACCCATAACTACTGGGAAAGGGAAGGGCAAGAGGCCCACTCCTGCGAGGAAAACCATTACCCTAGACCCTAATACTCCTTCATGGGCCAGGGGATTTCACAGAGCGGTGCATGTCTTTCTGGCAGACTCACAATCAACAGACCTTGGTGAAGCTGGCATTGTTGTTCCCCCTGAGGTGACCTCAGGCACTGATGCCCAGGCTTAGGGTAAGGCATCGGGCACTCATGCCTAGACAAATGAAGAGACTGTATAGACAGGATCCTTTCTTTACCTCCCTCTCTGTCTTACTTTATTTTGACTTTTGGACTTTGTGTCATTTGCATTTGAGGACAATTACTTTTTAATTGTGGTGGGGTGAGGCTCACCTTTTGTGTGCTATTTGTGACTCATGTTTTTCTGTATATATTTGGTCTGTTCTTTTTAAAAATTGTGTTTTATACACTGTTTTGTGGAGGTTTGAGCTTGTGGCTCCATGTTTTAAATTGTCAAATGATTTTGACCCTTCTGGGAAAAAAATTGTTTTGCCACCCTTTCTATGTTGAATGTGGTTGTTCTTTCACAAATTTGAGTATCGGTTCCGATCAATACCGATGACTTGGATAGTGCTTATAATCGAACAAACATGAATGTGCGGCTACAATGAGGCCAAATGAAGTAGCATAGACAATATGTTAACTCTTTGCATCTTGTTGTGACTAGCCAATGATCAAATCGAGTCTCTTGTGATGATCGTTGCACACTAGGTAAAGTGTGGAGTCTTGTTTGACTTATAGTGTCAATGCCTAGTGTGATGAGCTTACCCGTGAACTTTGCATGATGGATCCTAGAATTTTCCCCGTTGGTCCGGTCAACTAAGTGATACTAACTCTTGATATGATCTTCTGCAACTTCTAAGAGTGTGATCCAATTTGACATATACCTCTTTTGTGACGAACCTTTTGAGTGTGTGAACCGCTTTTGAAAACCCCTTGAGCCTTACCTTTCTTTGGAAGAAACTTGATGAAAACAATGACCTTTCTTTATCCATCACCTATAATCCCCATGAAGTTGTGGTTAGTCGAATAACCAAGGCCTAAGTTAGGAGTGTGGTGAAAAAAAGAAGAGAAAATCAAGAAGTGTAAGGAAAGTCTCCTTTAACCCATGGTGTTGAGAGAAATGGAACCCCTCCATATAAAAAAAGATAGAGAGAGAATTGAGAAAAAGAAAAAGAATGAAAAAGAAAAGTTGTGGAATAAAGTTGAAAAGTATGAAAGAAATGGGGTTCCCAAACAATCTATGGGAAGTGAATAATAGGATGACTTATGAGCACTAATGAAAATGATGAAATAAAAGGAAAGGAAGTGTTGAGAGCACCACATTTCATGAGAATTAAAATCACTGAGCCTAATACATTTGCATTCAGCCCCATTATATGCCTTGAAAGACCTTTTTGATCTTGAGTGAGCTGAAACAAATGTTGATACCCAAGCAATCCATAGTTAGTACCTCTGTGGTACCCAAGTCATCATTATGTAGTTAGTGTACTAGTGTGGTACCCGAGCTATCTATATATGGATATATTTGTACCAAACGAGGTACCCGATCAAATCGTTAGTATATACCAGGCGTGATATCTGAGTCAACCAGAGGGATACATTGAACTAGGTGTGGTACTGAGCCAATTATCAAACACAAACAATTATGCACAATCACAAACACCATGAACAATAACACTTGAAACTACAAGTCACATAGCCCGTTAATTACATAAGATTATCAACATGTTGTCATGACATATTGTTACCTAAGGTCTCCTCATTAGTCATACAAAAGTGATACAACAGGCAACCAGCATACACCTTTATCTATTAGACCACATAAACCATCTTACCCTAGGAAACTTAGGGTTAACAATCAAGAAGTAGAGAACCACCCCTTTGCCATTATCTCGTCTCCCATCTTAACAATAAAAGAACAACAACCTATAACCATATAGACTCCATGAATGAATGCCTATGCATGCAATTCCAAACAAGAGTTGATGAACCTTGCCCATGAACTTCTGACTCCGTGAGGGCAACCTATGTTGAACAAACATGGGAAATCCTTCGGTTTTGTAACACCCTGCATGCGAGAACTACCAAATTACAGATTCCAGGAGTTGCAGGTTGCACCGACAAGCACCATCCATGGATCGTAGCAGGACCCACGACCCATTCTACAGGTCCGTGGTGCACCACCTGCGACCCTTTCCCTAGAAGCCTATACAAATTATTCTAAGTGTCGACCCACGGCCGGACCTACGGACTGTAGGTCAGGTCACGGACCGTGGTCTGTGTCTGTGGATCAGATCCCCAGTTTTAGCTTCTAGTGGCCAATCAAAGGTTGACCAGCATGGATCATCGATCGATCCACGATCCATCAGTCTCGTTTGTCGTGACCCCGACAGCTTTTAAGTCAACGATCATTTAGTCTTTTCCTTATCCGTTCGACCCCTAAACTACATCGTTTAGCCCCTAAACTACGTAGTTTTGGTTAGTTTTAGCCCAGTAACTTAACTAGAACCTACCCAAAGCAAATCATTCACCAAAACCATCAAAAAATTAGAACGGAGAAACAGAAAGAGTCGACGAAGCCCTAGTCCAAGAATGCAACAAGTTTTCATCAGTTTCAGCCTCAAAATCGAAAGAATTCTCTGTGGAATTCATCATGAGGTATGTGGGATTTCACTAGTGGGTTCCTTTCACCCATTAGGTCCCTAGATTTCAATCAGAATCTTGATTCCCTTAATATTATCTACACCTAGCAATTAGAATGATCTGAATCATATTATCAAGTTATAGTATCATTTTTTCCTAGACTCATGCATAAACTCAGAACCCTAGCTATGTAGTTCTTTTAGTTAATGAATTACACATGCCATGCCAGTTATTTCACTTATATATAAACATGCCTCAGTCTTCGAATGCATTATTGTCAGTTTAATAATGTTTCATTCTTAGTTGCATGTCAGTATTTTGAGCTATCCAATATTACAGAAATTCAATCATACAATTTTAATTTCATAATCAATTGGGAGAAGCTTCATATAGAGTGGACTAGGGTCAGTCACCCTCAAGTCCCAGAACTACATGCCTTTTAGGTTGTAAGTCCCCTCTGTGGGTATTATTTTAGTGATCACGCCAGCATGCCTCTATTCCTTTGCAAGGGTATATTGGGTCCTCTCAATGGGGCGTATACATTGGAATCCACATTTAGCTCATGTGGTTTTATGTCAATTATTAATATTTCCCTTACAGTTTAGACAGACTCTATTGCATTGACCAAGTCACTAGTTACAGTTTATTAAACTTGGTCATTGCATTAAGTATTTCATGTTCAGTGTTTTCAGTATTTACTCGCTTATCCCATGTCATTGCTCAGATATATGCCTTAATGCAGTTATGTTATGTTATTGTTCAGTTTTACTCTATCCTGCATGCTCAATACCTTTCAAGACACATACTTTGAGCTACATCTTCTCGTGATGTTGGTTGAGATTATCAACTTCTAGACCACGCATAGATCGGTTCTCGATCTTCAGTTCAGCAGCATCAATGGTAAGTCTTCATTCTTCGAGGATGAGTGACATGACTATTTCATTACTTTTAGCTTTAGTTTATGTTTTGCTAGATCTAGCTGGGGCATGTCCCAGCATTTCTAGTCTGTAGAGACTTTTTTTCAGACATAGTTAGATTCAGTTATAGTGTTAGAATTTGAATTTCAATTGTAGTCAAACTCTCAGTTTTCTTATATTCAGATTTAGTATATGGGTTTTCCCCATCATTTTAGATTATCATATGATTTAGCTTCCACATAGTGTTTATTGATTCATGGTACTTTAGTATGCTTACGATATGCCAGCAGGGTTAGCTTGGGGTCACTCGTGATCCTAGGTCCCGTGTCCGTGTTCAGAGGGTAGCCTTGGGGCGTGATAAAGTTAGTATCAGAGCACTAGGTTTAAGTGTCCTTTTCATGGGTATAAAGTGCACCACATCTAATGACGAAGAGGCTACAAAGTGTTTTAGGAAAAGTTCAGTCTCTTTGTTACTCTTATTGTGCGTAAGGTATGATAGGGTAGATTTTGCATCCTATCACTTGAAATCTGGTATACTCAGTGGAAAGAGAATAGGGGTGCAGATGCAGATCCTATCACTTGGGAATACTTTAGTGAGACCTTTTTGGATAGGTTCTTCCCATGGGAGTTGAGGGAGGCAAGAGCTCAGGAGTTTATGAACTTGAGGCAGGGTTCCATATTAGTCCAACAGTATGCACTCAAGTTCACCCAACTCTCCAAGTATGATCCTCACATGGTTGTCGATTCCAGGGATAAAATGAATATGTTTTCTATGGGGTATTCGACCATGTGAAATCAGAGTGGAGAAATGTTATGTTGCTAGAAGATGTGAACATATGTATTCACCTATGAAGTCATTTCCTCCATAGGGTTCATAAATTCTCCAATTTTACAAGTTAAAATCTCCAATTGAAATTAGGGTTTTATTCAATCTCGTGGGTGATAAGTCCTCCAATTGGACTCATTTAGGGCTTTATTTTGATAGAAATAGTATTCTCGAATGCTTATTTTATCTCAATAACTGATGAAAACTCTTAAGTTTCAAGTATTTGAAGTTTTAGTGAAAACGTGGACACTTAGGCGCAAAAAGGAACAAAAAATCTGAAAAGAACGAAGAGGCTGAAGCATGAGCATCACCAAGAAACTTTGGCAATTCACCGAAAGGACGGACTCCCCATTTGTTCCTGTATGCGAAGCCTTGAAGGAAGAAGAACAAAAAGGCGATGAAAGGAGCAGTGGTGCTTCATTGAATAGTTTCGTGAAGCAGTACTATACCACCCAATGATTCAGAACATGAAGATGTTGTAGGAAAGCACTCAACGGCGATGAGACAGAAGAAGGGAGAGTCGCCAAGTCATTCGGCGGACTCGACTAACCTCGCCGAACTATTCGCCTGCAGTAATTTCTTATTGCTATAAATACTAAACTCTTTATTAATTTTAGAAGTTCCAAACCATTATTATTAATTTCATAATAGAATAGTACATTTTTAGATATTTTCTCTCAAGTTTGGAGAGGGTTTTGTGGGAGACTTGAAGAGAGAAGGATTTCATCTTCACCAAGTTGGAAGTGGGTCTTCTCCATTCTTCTTCCTTTGCTTAACTCAAGGTTTAATTTCTTATACCTATTTGATTTTTGTATCACTTTAGGTAGATTTTGTTATATCTTGATGTGTGGCTAAAAACCCCATTCTTAGGGTGTGATTTAGTAAATATGTGTTGATATTGTTGTTGGGTCTTGCTTGCTGATAGGGTAGATGTATTTTAATGGTGATTTCACCTAGTGGTTGTTGTTTAATTTAATGGTTTTGTATTTACAAATACAAAACCGCCCATGTGTTTTCGACTTGCCCGAGAGGGAGGTCGCGAAACCAAGACCACTAGACTGATGGTCTAAGGAGTGGGTCGACATGAGGTTCAGCCTGAGAGGGTGAGCCCTAGTCCCATATCCTAACATTCACCTTGAGAGAGTGAGTGGGGTAAGGCGTAGGCTGGTCTTCATGCGTCACATGGTTGTCCGAGAGGAACCCATTTGAAACGGGTTAAGTTGACCGAGAGGGAACTTATTTCCATTTAAAGCTTAGCCTAGTCACTACTATCTTGCAAATTTCCTATTGAAAGCATGTACCCAATGATTTATCTTAACTTGTATTGCGGTCACACCCCAAGAACATTTCCCCAGACTTGATTTTCTTGTTAATTTTTGCTATTTTTACAACTTGTGACAAAACCCCCAATTGATATTTGACACTTTCGTGTCACCCCCTTTAATTTACCATGTTATTGTTCGTTAATGTCTTTAGCTACGACTAGTTAGAGCTTAACTTTATTTTTCTATCAATTCTCAAAACCAATCCCTTGGGACACGACCCCAACCTTTAGTTGGGTTACTATACTATCAACGATCGTAGACACTCATACCGTAGGTTAGTCTCATTGGTCACGATAAACATCAAAATGGCACCGCTGCCGGGGGGTAGTGTTATTTGATAATTTTTAGATTAGTGGAATTTTTGTTCTTCTTAGTCGTAGTCTACTTACCTATTTTTTAGTTTTTTCTGGTTTGTCTGTGTGTTGAGATAGGATAATAAGTATACATGATGGGAATGGTGGACCAATGGAACACCTCCCAGTAGAAGTGATGAGATTCAGAGATCACATCCTAAATTTCAATCATCTAGGAGGAGAACCTTTTCATGAGTCATGGATGAGGTTTAAAACATTATTTATACAATGCCCAACTCATTAAATCCCTAATTTACTTCTACTGGAATGCTTCTATAGGGGTCTAAATCCCAGAAACAGAGAATTAATCGATCGACTTATGCCAGGCGGTCGCGATAAATACTCCTATGAGACCGCAGCCAAATTCCTTGACCTTGTGGCTAAAACCAACAAGGATACTGAGAAGGACCAGTATTTAATCATTTTGCTAGGTTAGATGAACAACTTGACCCAAAAGGTCGAGGAACTAGAAGTGATGTCCAATGAAAAGAGCAAATGTAGACTACCTACTGGGCAGGGAAGATCAATGGACATTGAAAATAAATATATCGAAAAAATGTTATTAACCATCCTTCAAAAGCTAAATGAGCAAGATAGAGTGCAAGAGAAGATTAGAGAAAACATAGAAGCGCTAAATCAGATGAGCAATTCTCACTCTAGATCTATCCATCTAATTGAAACTCTCTTGGGTCACATAATGCCTGATCTCCGTCAGGCACAAGATAAGGGGTGGCCAAATGATGTTTTGGCCAACTCCAATAGTGAAAGTTAGGTGCTCACCTGCATCTTGCCACGATGTTAACTAAGGTGATGTTTGGGAGGCAACCCAAAACCCTTAACTACTTTAAGTTTGTTATTTTTGAAATAAAGGTGTTTTGATTTTGTTGGAATTGGGCATGAAAAGTTTGTGAAAAGTATAGGATGAATTACTCAAATCCAATTGGCGAAACACCGATTAGATCGGTGACCGCTGCAAAGACCGCCGTTTGGATCCTCACTTTGGTTAAGTGTCCTATAAAACTCGGTGAGGTAGATGAACACTCGGTGGATCGTCTAGTAGCTAAGCAAATCCAAATAATTTTGCCAAATGGATTAGATCTGGATGGGATTTATAAAACCACAGACCTTAACTTTCAACTTTTTTTTCATACCCCTAACTCTCGATTCTTGCAAAAATTGCACCTATTTAGTATTTTCAGAATTTTTGCAAAGCGTAATTATTTTAGCTGTTTGAGTAGTGCTTGGATCTGTAATAACCTGTTGCTTAACATCACAGTCTTGATCTAATCTGCCTAAAAGGTTGGCTCTCCAAACCCTGCATTTAATTTTTGTATGAACGCTCTCATTTCAAGTAATTTTGTCTAATGTCGTGTGATGTGCCTTTCTGATGAATTTAGATTATTCTAAGCGCTAAGGCGAACTCGCCGAACCCTTCGGTGTTTCCTATTAAAATTGTGTTTCTCTAAAACTTGATCTAGTTGTTCAGACTTTTTTCGAATATTTTGCAGAAATGGCTAAATCTAAAGTTGCAGGAAGAAGCAAGCCACACCAAGATAGAACAAAAGGGATTACAATAAGAAAGGATGCAGATACATTCAGAAGCAACGTTGCTAAACTTTCCAAAACTTGCGAGAAAGGGAAAGGCAAACACAAGGCCTTTGAATTATCAAATAGGGCTGAGGGGTGAGTTAAGAGGCAGAATGATTCACCCAGGGTCAGGACTCCCAAACCTACAATTACTGCAACTCCAGTTCCAGTACTGACACTTGTATTAGCACTACTCGTACAAGGTCCTCAGTTAAAATCAAATCGACAAAAGGCTGAGGGTTTGAGGACAATTCTGTAAGAAAAGTGTATGTCCATAGACGGAGTTATAGATAGATACCCTGAGATAATGGAGTGTCTGAGATACCACAAGTTCAAAATCTTCACTAAACCTCGTGGCCCTTATATTCCAAACTGGGTAAGAGAGTTCTACCGTGCATATAGTGCACTAACACCCCAGCAAAAGAAACTAGTAGTAGCCTTCAGAGAAGTTAGCTATGTGATTGTCAGAGGTAGAAGAGTGAAGTGTGATAATGAGGGAATCAATGCAGTCTTGGTCATGCCCACAAATATTGGGGATCACTGCCAGTATCTGATTAGAACAAAGAAGCTGGAAGAAATAAAAGAGTGGTTAACCCCACTAAATGCAGATGAAACTCCAAAGTGGGTGGCGGAAGGAGTTCCGATTGAAAAGAAAGAACTAAACATAGCCGCAAGGTTCTGGTTTGGTTTTATCAACAGGACAATTATGCCATCCCTAAATGAGTCGATCCTTCGCCTTGCCAAGGCAGCCTGCCTGGGTTGCGTCATAGAGGAAACTCAGATAAACTTGGGTACAATCATTGCTTCAAAGATACTCATGCGTGCAAGACAGTGACGAACCTCACTTCCATTTCCAGTCTTGATCACAGAATTATGCAAACGAGCCCAGGTGCCTCTGGATGTCAGGAAGGACGTAAAAGTGATGCCCACAACCTCTACTAATACCCGGAGGATCGAACCTGAGTATCTTAAGGATAAGGCAGAAAAGAAAAAGGCAGCATCGATGAAGATAGTAAACACAAAATCATCACCTGCAGAGACACGTCTGTCTACTCTGACTATTGGACCTTCAGGTATATTCATTACCACTGTTACTCATGCTAATTCTCCAAGTTCTTCTGTTGCTGCACGATCGCCAAAACCCACCATTGTTGTTGCTGATTCCCGACTTCCACTCACCCGGGCGTCTCTACTCCGGATGGGACAACTGGCTCTTTCTTCCAATCGTCGAGCTACGAACCTAGAGTCCTCTATCCCAGACATAATTTAGATTTCCTTGACTGATGTTGTGACACTTTTGAGCACTACCATTAATGCCCTAGCGGCAAGAATAGCGGTGTGCAAGAATAACCAAGGGTCAACAGAGGAGGTGACAACTTTAAAAGTTGCCATTGCTGAACTACGGAAAGATATAGACCACATGAAGTTCACCGATGTATCCATGGTCTTTGGAACAGTAGAAACTCCAGATATGTCCAAAATAGCTCAGATTACCTCAGGGCATGGAGATGGAAGGGAGCATACAACCGATCCTGAACCAAAGGCAGAAACTGATGAAGAGATGTTTGTGGAAGTTACAGTGGACGACATAGCCGAGACTGAATAAATCATGATAAATGATGTTGTGCAAGCTTCTTTAGCACAGTCTCATACTACGGGATCCAGTGGAGCTGGACCTTCTGGTGGTCACTCCGGATACTGATGCCATGACAGATGGAGCAATCGCATAGCCAGGATTCCCTCTTTACCTCCCTCTATGTTCTTAGTTATCTTTCAAATCTTTGGATATTTATTACTTGCATTTGCGGACAAATGTTTTTATTTGTGGTGGGGTGAGGCCCACCTGTGTGCTACTTTTTTCTTGTGTTTGTGCTTATATCTGGGTTGTTCTTTTTATAATTGTTTTTACACTGCTTTTGTGGATGCTTGAGCTCATGGCTCTCTTTTACTTTTAATTGCAAATGATTTTGACCTTTCCAAAAAATTTTGAATTTTTCGCACATTTTTTCCACCCCTCATGAGTTGAATGTGGCTATTCTTTTGCAAAAAAATTGAGTCTTGGTTTCGATCAATGCCGATGACTTGAATAGTGCTATCAATTGAACGATCATGAATGTACGGCTACGATGAGGCCAAATGAAGTTGCATAGACAATATGTGAACTCTTTGCATCTCGTTGTGATTAGGCATTTATCGAATTGATTCTCTTGTAATGACTGTTGCACACTAGTGAAAGTGTGTTGTCTTGTTTCAGTTAAATGTTGATGCCTTGTGTGATTACCTTGCTTTTAAAATTGCATGAATAAACCTAGAATTTGTCTTGTTACTCTGATTGATTTAGAAAGGTGTCGTCTTGAAATGATCTTAGACAACTTTAAAGAGTGTGAGCACAATTTGACATATACCTCTTTTCTGTCCTACCCGTGAGGGTGTGAAACTCTTTTGAACACCCTTTGAGCCTTACCTTTCTTTGGAAGAACTGTAATGAACCCTAGACCTTACTTGAACCACTACCTACAATCCTCTTGAGTTGTGGTTTAGCAAATAGGAAACTTAGGCCAAAAGCCTAAGTTGGGGGTGTGGTGAAAGGGAAAAGGAGAAGTCAAGAAGTGCAAGATAAGTCCCCCTTAAGCCATGGTATTGCATAAAAATAGAACCTGTTCGATTCAATTCAAAAAAAATGTGGAATAAAGTATGAAGGGAATCGGGTTTCAAGCAATCCATGGAAGAGAATAAAAAGGTAACTAAGAAGCACTAGAAAATGAATTGATAAAGGAAAAGAAGGGAATGCCTTAAGAATGCCACAACTCACGAGGAAATAGTCACTGAGCCTAAATGACCATACCATTCCACTCAGCCCTATTACAAGACTTAGAAAGACCTTTTTTATCTTGAGTAAGCCGAATCAAAAGTCGATTGGAAAATAAGGGCAAACCTATGGGTGAAAACATGCATTGTTTTCCTCTTTTTTGAGTGTGAGTGTTATATCTGATTCCTGATCTTGAATTGATTCACCTCTGTGTGTGAATATGGAATCATTCTTCATGTGAGGGCATTTAGATACTTTTTGTTGAGCTTGAACTTGCACAAGTAGCAAGTCTTGCGAGCATGAGAATCTTTGGTAATGGTGTGTCACAACATGAATCTTTGAGTACACAATTGATCCTTGCATAAGCAAATTGAATCTTGTTATGTGCACTCATGATTGTGTCTTGTGTAGCACTGTTAGAGACACCATATTTGAATGGCTGAACTCAAGTTTGCTTGAGGAAAAGCAAAAGTTTAAGTTGGGGTGTTGATGAGTCCTCAAATTAGACTCATTTAGGGCATTATTTTGATAGAAATAGTGTCCTCAAATGCTTATGTTGTCTAAATATTTGATGAAAACTCTTAAGTTTCAGGTAGTTGAAGTTTTAGTGGAAGCATGGACACTTAGGCTCAAAAAGGAACAAAAAGTCTGAAAAGAATGAAGAAGCTGAAGCATGAGCATCGCCAAGAACCTTTGGCGATTCGCTAAAAGGACAGACTCAGCCCTTTGTTCCAGTATGCAAAGCCCTGATGGAAGAGGATCAAAAAGGCGATGAAAGGAGCAGTTGGCACTTCACCGAATAGTTCCACGAAGCAGTACTATACCGCCCAATGGTCCAGAACGTGAAGATGTTATAGGAAAGCACTCAACGGCGATGAGACAGAAGAAGGGTGAGTCGCCGAGTCATTCAGCGGACTCGACTAATCTTGCCAAACTATCCCCCTGCACTAATTTGTGATGGCTATAAATTATAAAATCTTTATTAATTTTACAAGTTCCGAACCATTATTTTTTATTTCAGAATAGAATAGTACATTTTTAGATATTTTCTCTCCAAGTTTGGAGAGGGTTTTGTGGGAGACTTGAAGAGAGAAAGATTTCATCTTCCCCAAGTTGGAAGTGTGTCTTCTCCATTCTTCTTCATTTTCTTAAATCAAGGTATAATTTCTTATACCCATTTAATCTTGGTATCATTTTAGGTGTATTTTGTTATTTCTTGATGTGTGGCAAAAAAATCCATTCTTGGGGTGTGATTTAGCAAATATGTGTTGATATTGTTGGTGGGTCATGCTTCTTGATAGTGTAGATGTATTTTAATGGTGATTTCACCTATTGGTTGTGGTTTAATTTAATGGGTTTGTAGTTGCAAATACAAAACCACCCATGTATTTTTGGCTTGCCCGAAAGGGAGGTCGCAAAACAAAGACCTCTAGACTGATGCCCTAAGGAGTGGGTCAACATGACGTTCATCCTGAGAGGGTGAGCCCTATTCCCATATCCTAACACTCATCTCGATAGAGTGAGTGGGGTAAGGCATAGGCTGGTCTTCATGCGGCAAATAGGTGTCCGAGAGGAACCCATTTGAAATGAGGTAAGTTGCCCGAGAGGGAACTTATTTCCATCTAAAGCTTAGCCCAGTCACTATTATCTTGCAAATTTCCTATTGAAAGCATGCACCCAACTATTTATCTCAACTTGTATTGTGGTCACACCCCAAGAACATTACCCCATACTTGATTTTCTTGTTAATTTTTGCTATTTTTACTACTTGTGACAAAACCCCCAATTGATATTTGACACTTTCGTGTCACCCCTTTAAATTTACCATGTTTTTGTTCGTTAATATCTTTAGCTACGACTAGTTAGCTTAACTTTATTTCCTATCAATTCTCAAAACCACTCCCTTGGGACACGATCCCAACCTTTAGTTGGGTTACTATACTATCAACGATCGTAGACACTCATACTGTAGGATAGTGTCGTTGGTCGTGATAAGCATCAATGGGTTCTTTTCAATTATGATCTAAATGATTGTTTTATGTCTTTTTATGCATGAATTGAGATAATTGCATGTTTTAAGTTGAATTCACATGAATACATGCATGATCCATGATTCCTATATTTTATCATATAATGAAGCATTTGAATTATGAAAGATGAATTTATGAAGATATGCATGTTTCTTTATGAAATTGATGTAAATAAATTAAGGTTGCATTAACAATAAAGCATAGTTGCTTGTATTCATAATTGTGAAAGGGTTTTCTCACATTAAAGGATCCATAAGGTTTAAAGGCTTTCTCACCTAAGTTGAATCAAGATTTAGGAGCTATGCTAATGAACTTTGGCTTGGATTGGCTACTTGATGTGCCCTTCCATGGATTATAAGATAAGTTAAGATTAATTACTATTTCGTGGGATTTATGCTTATCACCGAGTGGACAAGTAGCGATTACCCATGTACCAAAACTAAGCTAGATATTTATGGTTCTTACCTTGGAAAGTAAGGACATCTCTTTTTCGGTGTGGGATAGACACAAGATTCCATGTTATAGCTCACATATCTATGTCGATTAAAATTAAATGTCCCACAACAATGAACTAAGGTTACTTTCTAAAAGTATCTCAAATATGTTTTGAAGATGGTTATCTTGCATTGACCATGGTTATAATTTATGTTTTCTAACATGTTATTTTATGATTTAGCTTGGTCATTGCATGTCATATAAAGTCCCTTTTAGCATGATTTCATAAATCTTATGCATTGCTATCATACTTGGTACATTCCATGTACTAAAACGTACTTTTGTCTATATTATTTCACTAATGTAGGGTCCGATGCTCCTACACCCATACTTGTGGCTAGTAATCTCCTATAGATATTGAAGATTGGTGAGTCCTCATGTTCCGAGGACCGAGACTCCTTTTATTTGTTTCATGTATTTCCATTTTGGATTATGTATGTGATGTATGAGTTATGTCCCAATCACTCTTTTGATGTGATAGATGACTTTGAGACTTATGCTAGACTTCCGCTATTTTTGTGTCATTTTGTTTTATATGAAATGCTTCTTAAACTCTCTTGTTTCTATTATCTTGTATGATGTATGCTAATTGGATTGTGTAGGACATCTCAGGGTCTGATACGTCATGTCACGTCTAGTGTGTACTTTGGGGCGTGACAATTTTTTCACTCTTATAGTAATTTTTCACACAATAGACAACTTATTAATTGAAATAACTAGATTAGTCCTTCTAGGAGAGAGGGAACTAAGTTCTCAACTTTTCAAATGTTGAATTATCATTTACATGGATTTAAGGAATGAACCAGTGGTTTGCTTATAAGAATGTGAACAATCCTCTCTTTATGAGCTAGCTTTGAGGTTGAGTTATGCCTATGTATTTATTACATGATATAAAAGTCAATTTCATTCCTGTATGAGCTCCCGTTGAATGCTCCAATTAGGACTGGACGTGAAGGGGTATTAGAGTGGTAATGTAGGATAGACTTGTGGTTTGTTTATATGGACTTGGACAATCTATCCCTCATGAACTTTCTATTGGATTGTCAATGTCATATCTTTACAATCATCAAGTTATTTGTAATATGAATTTAAAAAGTTGAATTCAAAACAAAACATCCCTTTAGACTATGTTATTTTCAAACTTCATTCTAGCTGAAGAGAAGATAGAAACTACTCCCTCTATAGCATTTTTTATAGCAGCGTTTGATTGAGGATGGAATTTTTTTATTAAAAAAAAGACTTTTGGAACATTCAATAAGAACATATACTTCAAAATAAAAAAATGTCGCATGAGACGAAAGGAGAGAATACCTTTATTTGAGGAAACAAATCTGCATCAAATCGATCTGTCACAGACAGAGACATAAAATAGGTAGCACGGGATCTTGGCTCGACGTTGAATGTCTTGGAATAGGGAAGTCAATTAATGGCTCTATTGCAGGATCATTTGTACACACAAATATATCGATTCTTGGCAACTTTTTCTCATACCTATCTCTAGTAGACTGTGAATTTTTTTTTGATAAATTCATAGTAAATTTGGATTAAAACTTAATTTCATATTACGTTGATCAAGTCAGATTACTATTTAATTAAGGCGAATCAATATTTAAGTCAAAATTATATGACTTAGATTGTCACGACCATAAAATGGACATGATGCCACTTATCTTTTCTCACTAAGACATTTTAACGACCCGAGAGCACTCACTAGCCGTTACCGGCATATTCGACCTCTCGAAGGTCTTATACAAGCCCTTAGCATTCGTCATAACATTTATCATAGAAAAATAGCAGAAAATTTAAAACTTTTTCATAATATAACACAAGACTTAAACAGTCACCTCATTTAAACCTTTAATACAAAATCGGAGTACTACGTCTCAAGGTAGCCATCTTAAAACACCACTACAACTCAAGAGGGACACAACCCTTACAATACAAAACAAACTACTATCTAGTACATAGAACTTAAAGAAACTCATTAACATAAAGGTCCTTGAATCTTCAAGGACACACCCGAACTTGGGAATAGTAAGCCAAGCTTCTCACTTCTAGGAAAGACACTTTGGCCGCCACCACCTACACTTAGTGTAAAAAGATGAAAAAGAATGGTGCTAGCACAAGAATGCACTAAGTATGATAACCATGCAAAACATGCTTTTAAAAGGGACATTGAATTGGGAACCATGCATCATGCCTTTTTTAGAGAAACTTCAAGAACATTTAGTACAATAGGCACAATATAAACCACATACATCATCATACACATGGAAACCATTCATAATAGCACATAGAGCCACTTATAACATTTTAGGCACATTCAATGCATACAATACATTACATTCCTCTTTATCTTAACTCCTTTCCTCAAGCAACCCTTAGGGAATACTTGGTGCAATGTATCACCTTAAGGTTACCAAGGGTGAACTTACATATAACCTTCATCAATCCAACCACATATATTCATAGAGTCATAAGCACACCATAAGACATAGTCTTCACATAGGAACCATCACCTAAGACAACCCCCAAGTCATACTAGTGCAATGTGCAAGTAGCATCCCATAATACTACTCACACCAATTGTTCCTAGGAAGCAACAATAGACTAGGCACATCATATTCAACAAGTCATAACATCTTCATTTAACATTAGACATAAGACCAACATACTTCATAACATCATATAAGGACTCATTCATTTACTACATCATTAGTCATACCCCTTTAGTTGATATCATAGGTAAACTACCCACAAAACCCCTTCACAAGCTTACTTGTGCAATGTACACATGGAGTCCCATACCTCCACATATACTAAGCAAACCCATTAAGAAGTCATAAGTATAATTCACATGCATAATCATACTTCATGTCTTGACATAAGTAATGTCATCCATAACATGCTTTCATATTAACATACATAGACCATAGTCTTCATTACATGAAGAGCCTAATCATAACCTCCCTTAGAGTCCACTTGTGCAATGCATAAGTAGGGTCCATAGTCCTACCTACACTAAGTCACTCTTCAAGAAATCATGACTAGAGTTCATATTCTTATCTTAGTTCATTTATTAACTTTTGGGAGACATTGCCATAACAGACATAGACCATATGAGCTACATGAAATCCGATGTTCTACTCCCACACCGAAAAGAGAGGGTACTACTTGCCAATATAGGACCTACATACATAATAGCTATCTAGTGGATCCACTAAGCTAATACCTATGGGGGCACGTAGTTATGGAACAAGGAGATTGCTACTAGAAACCTTGACTTACTAGGTATCGAAGTTTCCATCTCATGAGACAACATATATATTGGGAACCCGAACTTGCTAAACATGAAGGTTCTCTTATAGGAAGCCGAACTTGCTAAACGTGAAGCATGCACTCTCATTTTTCATGTTCACTCGGTGCTAAGCTCTAACTCCCTTTTTAAACATTTTTAAGCCTTTATTTAACATTAGTTCATAAAATAGGCTTTAGGGACTTAATCCCTCATATCATATAGTTCAAAGGTTTATAACATAAGAATGACCTTTCATCATAGAACCTACATTATGTAAGAATGACCTTTCATGTAGTCATACCATATTCATCACATAGTCTAGTTTAGAGTACAATTGAGGAAAAACCTTTCAAGAGACTCACTTTCACTAGATTATCATAACCTTATTCATTCATTCATGTGTGTGTACATATGTGAGAAAGCCTTTCACATAAACACTTTTATACAACACATACTCATACCTTAGTAGTCATAGAATTTGCATGCATAATAAGATGTAAGGGTGCATATAAGAGTTAACCTTTTAATAGACACCATAACACATCATATTCATAGCTATACATGTAGAGTGTGTGTGTGCATATTGGTCCTCATAGTGACATAATAGCAACAACATTGACATTGAGTGCACATGGATCACAACATATTCACAATGTCCCCAAATCATCAACAATTCACATATAAAGTCTTCGGGGATTCTAGACGACACACCCACACTTCAACATAGGAGACAAGGACACATTCAACATTGAATAGGTACTCCTAACATGTATATGATCAAACATTCATATAGGGGTCATATAGGTAGGGGTCATTCCACAATAGTACTTAACATAATCAATCATGTAGACCACACCTTAACCCTAACATTATCATTCACATTATACTCCTCATCATTAACACACTTTAAACATCATGCTAGCATTGAGGATTTCATATATAACCTTCATAGCACAACTTCATAAACATATGCATCATAATCATCAATTCACTTCACATCTATTGCCTTCAAGGCCATGATCTCAACATGCATAGATAGACAAGAAGTAAACACAGCCACGATAAGTGGGTCATACCACACAACATCAATTCTCATAATATAGACTAGAAGTTAGGTGAACTTACCAATTCTCCAAGCCATGATCACCATGGATCAATCCTCAACAATTCATAATCAATTGACATAGATAGCAGTAGGAATCAACAATGTAATTCGATAACATATACATAATCTAAGTACAATTCTATAAACAAAGGGATCAACCCATAACTTTGCCCATAAGGCCATAATTCTCAACTCATCAATATACCTACAATTCAACATGAATAAGTATAGATAATCATAGGGAACGTCAATACAATCTAATCTAAACATAATTTCACAAATAGAGATCATATTCACAAAGACCCACATTATAGGCCAATTTTTGAGAATGTGGGGATCATGGGTTCTTCATGAATTCCTTTGAAACTTATCTTAAAAACCTTAATTCCACATTAATTCATCAATAGAATGATTTAGAAAATCGTTTGACAAGGAACCCATGTTTTGATAGGAAATTGGGAATTTTTGTCTTCGAATCACTTTAGAAAATCTTTGATAGAAATTCCTTGAATGAGAGTTTATTCAAGAATCAAAAGTTACCATACCTTATTTATTGAAGACCCAAGAAATTGAAGAAGAAATCAGTTGAGAACCCATCTTCTAGCTTGAGCTTCATCAAGGTCTTCAATGGGGTTTTTGAGAGAATATATTTTGAGAGAGAAGGGTCGATTTGATGAATGGGATCTAATTCTAAGTTTTGGGGTTTTAACCAACCTAAAATACCCTAAATTAGGTAGAATAACCGTTTTATAATAATTCCCCAAAGTATCCAAACCACCCCTCACTTAGTTGGACCTTTTAAACAAGTCAAACTTGAGTTTTATTTTCGCAGATTTCGTCGGGAAACAAGTCCACTACGCGGAGGTGTTCCCACAAGTTTCTGGAAATTAAATTTTGATACAGTAGAGTCCATGACATCTCTGCGACGCGGACCAAAAATTAGGTTAATGGTGGAGCTAGTCCGCGACGCGGACTTGCTACCACCATGTGCATTTTCAAGCTGCCTTGGCAACTTGTTTGGCCAAGGGTTGGAGTCCTCCTCGGGAACCCTTAGGGTGGTCCCGGGGAGACGTACCAGAACGTTTTGATCCTAAAAACATTTATTAAGACACTAGGATCACCTCCACTTATTTTAGACTCCAAATAACACATAAAAACTTGAACGACATACTAGAACACACCAATATGTAGAAGACTAGTTTCCTAACGTCTTGGTCGTCCCTTGACGTTTGACTTCCAAACTCTTTAAAACTGACTAAAAAGACTATTCTTCATTATTTGAACAAGTTATTAATGCATAAAACCCATGTGAGGCTCTATTGTATCCTACTTCATTTTTGAGGGTCGTTACAATATCCTCCACTTAGGAATATTCGTCCTCGAATGACACTTAAAACACTTTCGAAGACTCAATGACCCAACTAACAGCTCACAATACACAACATACAACATCAACATAAGAGCACACATCAAGGAGGAATATCAATTCCACATAAAAGGCTCAAAACTACTTTGTGCAATTCAAGAAAGTAGCAACACATCTACCAACTCTTTATGCATCAACTTTATTATTTCCCATTTCATTGGAGGAACTTCCTTCTCCAAATCATCATTCTTATTTCAAACACCAAAGAAACACAACATGCAACTATATTATTAAAGCACATTATGCAACTTTTTTATAAGAAATCATTTAAGCATTCACTTCAAATCAATTCATGCAACACAAGCAAGTAGAAACTTTTTTCACCAACTTATAATGCATCAACCACATAGGTCTTTCTAATGTTCATAGGAGGAACTACCTTCTCCTAATCATGACATGATATTTACCCCTTTTATATCATCATAGGGTCCAATATGCAATGTCTTTCAAATGCACACATAGACATGATCAACATTTCTGCTTATGAGGCAATTAAGCAATTCATACTAGTCGCACCCTAACATGTGGATTATAGATTCATCTACTAGTCTTATCATTTAATCATCATACAGTCAATATCATATATGACATTACCATGTTTAGTTATATTCAAGGAGGGACTACCTTCTCCTAGTCACAACACACACACATGGCATCATAAACTTAGAAGAAAGCATTACACAAATGTCAATTCAATTAAGGAGAAATTCTCAACTCCTAACCTAAGCATGCTCATACTCTCTTCCTCATGAAGTCAAGAGTGCATTCACCATATAAAGATGAATATTGACATGAGAAACATGAAATTTTTTACTAAAATTCCATTTTTATGTAATAAGAATCCTTCCAAAACATGCATAACATAGTGTCTTCTAGGACATGCATAACATACGGAGATCATGCAACTCATAATCATATGCAAAACTCCAAAGCATGAACGAGCTACTAGGAACTCTTTGGTGTCAAGCTTGAATAAGAATAGAAGGAAAATATAAGGATATCAACAACCTTACTATTCACTAATCATCCCCCACATAGGGTAAACCCATCTAAGAGCACATTAAAGTAACCAAGAGAACTCTCACTTACCAATTAAGCACAATGTGCCCCTATTGGGATCAAGTTATGCAAACTCCTTTAATCATTACCTCCTTCATCTCTAAGGTAGGAACCATTCTCCACTTAATATTCACTATACTCCCTTAGGTGAGGATTTCAAGAATCCAAAAAAAAATGAGTATCTACACCACTCCGCTTCATATCTATCACCCAAAGTGGTTCTCAACATGGAGAACTCAAGGAAGTTCAATGTACAAATATTAAGGGCACTCAAAACTGTACTATCTAGGCACACTATCTCCCACTTGGGGTGAGCTTAATCAACTCTTTATCACATCATACCCTTATCATCACCTTTGGTATAACTTTCAGCTCAACCATGCCTATGTATTATCTAAACACCCTCTTTGAATGACCATACTTAAGATCAACCTTACAAGACAACTATCCTCTTTAGAGTTGGTCAACATCTATTCTCTTGACCTTCCCCTATTCTAAGAGGTACATGCAACTCTCCAAGTTAACCTTAGAGAAAAACACTATCCCAATTCATGGAACAAAGCCCTTTTTTCTGCTCTGAGGGCAACCCTACAAAATAACTCTGATTCACACAAAGACAACCATGAAGCATCACTAATAACAAAAACGGCAACTTTCAACTCACACTAGTTACAACATTCCTTCAAAGCTCCTCAATTCTACACCATGACTTTCTACTATCATTACCCATCACCATAAAGCAACGCATCATCCTAAAAAGGATTTCATTCTTACCATAACGACTCTTATCATACGAGAACTACACCACCATACACTATTTTCAATGTAATGCTTCCAACCTCATAGGTCACACATAGCCATGATTGGCATCACTATACGATTTCCAAATCTACCTTCATATATACTCATATAGTCACCACATCATAATAAGCATTAAAACTCATATTTCCTTCCCTTGATCCTTGCAACATCACCCCTTCCAAGTAATCACATCTAGAAGACCACTGGACAATGAAAAATAAGAAAGAGAGAGATATCATATGGATTTAAGCTCTATGGTACGACACAAGAGTAATGAAGAAAGTGAAACTTCTGTCATCCTATAGCCTCTCGCTCATAGGTGTGTCGCGATTCACATCAATGAACAAGACTCTACTTGACGTGGCTAATCAGACGTTTAATCCTAAGACCATTTTCACAACCTTATGCTCTGATACCAAGTTTGTAACGACCCGAGAGCACCCCCTACCCGTTACCGGCGTATTCGACCTCTCAGAGGTCTTATACGAGCCCTTAGCATTCGTCATAGCATTTATCATAGAATAATAGCGGTAAATTTAAAAAAAATTCATAATATAACGAAAGATTTAAACAGTCACCTCATTTAAACCTTTAACACAAAATCGGAATACTACGTACCAAGGTAGCCATCTTAAAATACCACAACAACACAAGAGGGACACAACCCTTACAATACAAAAGAAACTACTATCTAGTACATAGAACTTAAGAAAACTCTTTAGCATAAAGGTCCTTGAATCTTTAAGGACACAGCCGAACTTGGGAATAGTAAGCCAAGCTTCTCACTTCTAGGAAAGACCCTTTAACCACCACCACCTACACTTTGTGTAAAAAAATGAAGAAGAATGGTGTTCGTACAAGAATGCACTAAGTATGATAACCATGCAAAATATGATTTTAAAAGGGACATTTAACTGGGAACCATGCATCATGCCTTTTTAGAGAAACTTCAAGAACATTTAGTATAATAGGAACAATATAAACCACATACATCATCATACACATGGAAACCATTCATAATAGCACATAAAGCCACTTATAAATTTTAGGCAAATTCAATGCATACAATACATTACCTTTCTCTTTATCTTAACTCCCTTCCTCAAGCAACCCTTAGGGAATACCTGGTGCAATGTATCACCTTAAGGTTACCAAGGGTGTATAGCCTTCATCAATCCAACCACATATATTCATAGATTCATAAGCACACCATAAGACATAGTCTTCACATAGGAACCATCACCTCAGACAACCCCCAAGTCACACTAGTGCAATATGCAAGTGTTCCTAGGAAGCCACCATAGACTAGGCACATCATATTCAACAAGTCATAACATCTTCATTTAACATTAGACAAAAGACCAACATACTTCATGATATCTTATAAGGACTCATTCATTTACTACATCATTAGTCATAACCCATTTAGTTCATATCATAGGTAAACCACCACCCTCACAAGCTCACTTGTGCAATGTACACATAGAGTCCCATACCCTTACATATACAAAGCAATCCCATTAAGAAGTCATAACTGTAATTCACATGCATAATCATACTTCATGTCTTGACATAAGTAAAGTCAACCTTAACATACTTTCATATTAACATACATAGACCATAGTCTTCATTACATAAAGAGGCCAATTATAACCTCCCTTAGAGTCCACTTGTGCAATGCATAAGTAGGGTACATAGTCCTACCTACACTAAGTAACTCTTCGAGAGATCATGACTAGAGTTCATATTTTTATCTTAGTTCATTTCTTAACTTTCGGGAGATATTGCCATAATCGACATAGACCATGTGAGCTACATGGAATACAGTATTCTACTCTCACACCGAAAATAGAGGGTACTACTTGCCAAGGTAGGACCCACATACATAATAGTTATCTAGTGGATCCACTAAGCTAATACCTATGGTGGCACGTAGTTATGGAACATAGAGATTTCTACTAGAAACCTTGACTTACTAGGCGTGGAAGTTTCCATCTCATGAGACAACATCTATTTTGGGTACCCGGACTTGCTAAACTTGAAGGTTCTCTTGTGTGAAGCAGGACTTGCTAAACGTGAAACCCCATTCTCATTTTTCATGTTCACTCGGTGCTAAGCTCTAACTCCCTTTTTAAACATTTTTAAGCCTTTATTTAACATTAGTTCATAAAATAGGCTTTAGGGACTTAATCCCTCATATCATATAGTTCAAAGGTTTATAACATAAGAATGACCTTTCATCATAGAACCTACATTATGTAAGAATGACCTTTCATGTAGTCATACCATATTCATCACATAGTCTAGTTTAGAGTACAATTGAGGAAAAACCTTTCAAGAGACTCACTTTCACTAGATTATCATAACCTTATTCATTCATTCATGTGTGTGTACATATGTGAGAAAGCCTTTCACATAAACACTTTTATACAACACATACTCATACCTTAGTAGTCATAGAATTTGCATGCATAATAAGATGTAAGGGTGCATATAAGAGTTAACCTTTTAATAGACACCATAACACATCATATTCATAGCTATACATGTAGAGTGTGTGTGTGCATATTGGTCCTCATAGTGACATAATAGCAACAACATTGACATTGAGTGCACATGGATCACAACATATTCACAATGTCCCCAAATCATCAACAATTCACATATAAAGTCTTCGGGGATTCTAGACGACACACCCACACTTCAACATAGGAGACAAGGACACATTCAACATTGAATAGGTACTCCTAACATGTATATGATCAAACATTCATATAGGGGTCATATAGGTAGGGGTCATTCCACAATAGTACTTAACATAATCAATCATGTAGACCACACCTTAACCCTAACATTATCATTCACATTATACTCCTCATCATTAACACACTTTAAACATCATGCTAGCATTGAGGATTTCATATATAACCTTCATAGCACAACTTCATAAACATATGCATCATAATCATCAATTCACTTCACATCTATTGCCTTCAAGGCCATGATCTCAACATGCATAGATAGACAAGAAGTAAACACAGCCACGATAAGTGGGTCATACCACACAACATCAATTCTCATAATATAGACTAGAAGTTAGGTGAACTTACCAATTCTCCAAGCCATGATCACCATGGATCAATCCTCAACAATTCATAATCAATTGACATAGATAGCAGTAGGAATCAACAATGTAATTCGATAACATATACATAATCTAAGTACAATTCTATAAACAAATGGATCAACCCATAACTTTGCCCATAAGGCCATAATTCTCAACTCATCAATATACCTACAATTCAACATGAATAAGTATAGATAATCATAGGGAACGTCAATACAATCTAATCTAAACATAATTTCACAAATAGAGATCATATTCACAAAGACCCACATTATAGGCCAATTTTTGAGAATGTGGGGATCATGGGTTCTTCATGAATTTCTATGAAACTTATCTTAAAAACCTTAATTCCACATTAATTCATCAATAGAATGATTTAGAAAATCGTTTGACAAGGAACCCATGTTTTGATAGGAAATTGGGAATTTTTGTCTTCGAATCACTTTAGAAAATCTTTGATAGAAATTCCTTGAATGAGAGTTTATTCAAGAATCAAAAGTTACCATACCTTATTTATTGAAGACCCAAGAAATTGAAGAAGAAATCAGTTGAGAACCCATCTTCTAGCTTGAGCTTCATCAAGGTCTTCAATGGGGTTTTTGAGAGAATATATTTTGAGAGGGAAGGGTCGATTTGATGAATGAGATCTAATTCTAAGTTTTGGGGTTTTAACCAACTTAAAATACCCTAAATTAGGTAGAATAACCGTTTTATAATAATTCCCCAAAGTATCCAAACCACCCCTCACTTAGTTGGACCTTTTAAACAAGTCAAACTTGAGTTTTATTTTCGCAGATTTCGTCGGGAAAGAAGTCCGCTAAGCGGAGGTGTTCCCACAAGTTTCTGGAAATTAAATTTTGAGACTGTAGAGTCTGTGATATGTCTGCGACGCGAACTAAAAATTTGGTCAATGGTGGAGCAAGTCTGCGACGCGGACATGCTCGTTCAATGTGCATTTTTAAGCTTCCTTTGCAGCTTGTTTGGCCAAGGGTTGGGGTCCTCCTCGGGACCCTTTAGGGTGGTCCAGGGGAGACGTACCGAAACGTTTTGACCCTAAAAACATTTATCAACACAATAGGTTCACCTCCACTGAATTTAGACTCCAAACAACACATAAAAACATGAAGGACATACTAGAACACACCAACACATAAAAGACTAGTTTCCGAACGTCTTGGTCGTCCCTTGACGTTTGACTTCCAAACTCTTTAAAATTGACTAAAAGGACTATTCTTCATTATTTGAACAAGTTATTAATGTATAAAACCCATGTGAGGCTCTACTTTATCCTACTTCATTTTTTAGGGTCGTTACAATATCCCCCACTTAGGAACATTCGTCCTCGAATGACCCTTAAAACACTTCCGAGAACTCAATGACCCTACTAGTAGCTCACAATACCCAACATACAACATCAACATAAGAGCACACATCAAGGAGGAACATCAACTCCCTATAAAAGGTTCAAAACAACTTTGTGCAATTCAAGAAAGTAGCAACACATCTACCAACTCCTTATGCATCAACTTTATTATTTCCCATTTCATTGGAGGAACTTCATTCTCCAAATCATTATTCTTATTTCAAACACAAAAGAAACACTACATTCAACTATCTTATTAAAGAACATTATGCAACTTTATCATAAGAAATCATTTAAGCAAGCACTTCATATTAATTTATGCAACAAAAGCCAATAGAAACTTTATTCACCGACTCATAAAGCATCAACCACATAAGCCTTTCTAATGTTCATATGATGAACTACCTTCTCCTAATCATGACATGATATTTACCCGTTTTATATCATCATAGGGTCCAATATGCAATGGCTTTCAAATGCACACATAGACATGATCAACATTTCCACTTATGAGGCAATTAAGCAATTCATACTAGTTGCACCCTAACATAAGGATTATAGATCATCTACTAGTCTTATCATTTAATCATCACACTATCAAGATCATACATGGCATTACCATGTTTAGTGATGTTCAAGGAGGGACTACCTTCTCCTAGTCACAACATACACACATGGCACCATAAACTCATAAGCAAGCATTACACAAATGACAATTCATTTAAGGAGAAATTCTCAACTCCTAACCTAAGCATGCTTATACTCTCTTCCTCATGAAGTCAAGAGTGCATTCACCATATAAAGATGTATATTGACATGAGAAACATGAATTTTATTACTAAAATTCCATTTTTATGTAATAAGAATCTTTCCAAAACATGCATAACATAGTGTCTTCTAGGACATGCATAACATAAGGAGATCATGCAACTAATAATCACATACAAAACTCTAAAACATGAACAAGCTACTAGGAACTCTTTAGTGTCAAGCTTGAATAAGAATAGAAGGAAAAGATAAGGATATCAACAACCTTACTATTCACTCATCTTCCCAGACTTATGGTAAACCCATCTAAGAGCACATTAAAGTAACCAAGAGAACTATCACTTACCAATTAAGCACAATGTCCCCCTCTTGGGATCAAGTTATGCAAACCCCTTTAATCATTACCTCCTTCATCTCTAAGGTAGGAACCATTCTCCACTTAGTCTTCACTATACTCCCTTAGGTGAGGATTTCAAGAATCCAAAAAAAATGAGTATCTATACCAATTCGCTTCATATCTATCACCCAAATTGGTTCTCAACATGGAGAACTCAAGGAAGTTCAATGTAGAAATATTAACGGCACTCAATACCTTACCATCTAGGCACATTGTGCCCCACTTGGGGTGAGCTTAATCAACTCTTTATCACCTCATACCCTTATCATCACCTTTGGTGTAACTTTCAGCTCAACCATGCCTAGGTATTATCTAAACACCCTATTTGAATGACCATACTTCAGATCAACCTTACAAGACAACTATCCTCTTTAGAGTTGGTCAACATCTATTCTCCTGTCCTTCCCATGATCAAAGGGGTACATGCAACTCTCCAAGTTAACCTTAGAGCAAAACACTATCCCAACTCATGGAACAAAGCCCCTTTTTCCGCTCTTAGGGCAAGCCTACACAAGAATTCTTATTCACACAAGGACAACCATGAAGCATCACTAATAAGAAAAAGGGAAACTTTCAACTCACACTAGTTGCCACATTCCTTTAAAACTCCTCAATTCTACACCAAGACTTTCTACTATCATTACCCATCACCATAAATCAACTCATTATCCTAAAAAGGATTACATTCTTACCGTAACGACTCTTATCATACGAGAACTATGCCACCATACAACATTTTCAACTTAATGCTTCCAACCTCATAGGTCACACTTATCCATGATTGGCATCACTATACGATTTCCAAATCTACCTTCATATATACACATATAGTCAACACATCATAATAAGCATTAAAACTCACCTTTCCTTCCCTCGATCCTAGAAACATCACCCCTTCAAAGTAATCACATCTATAAGACCACCGAGCAAGGGAAAATAAGATAGAGAGAGAGATCATATGGAGTTAAGCTCTATGACACGACAAAAGAGTAATGAACAAAGTGAAACTTCTATCGTCCTATAGCTTCTTGCACATAGGTGTGTCGCGACTCACATCGATGAACAAGACTCTACTAGACGTGGCTAATGAGATGTTGCATCCTAAGACCATTTTCACATCCTTATGCTATGATACCAAGTTTGTAACGATCCGGGAGTACCCCGTAGCCATTACCGGTGTATTCGACCTCTCGGAGGTCGTATATAATCCCTTAGCATTTGTCATAGCATTTATCATAGAAAATAGCGAAAACTTAAAACTTTTTCATAATATAACACAAGACTTAAACAGTCACCTCATTTAAACCTTTAATACAAAATCGGAGTACTACGTCTAAAAGTAGCCATCTTAAAACACCACTACAACACAAGAGGGACACAACTCTTACAATACAAAAGAAACTACTATCTAGTACATAGAACTTAAGAAAACTCTTTAACATAAAGGTCCTTGAATCTTTAAGGACACACCCGAACTTGGGAATAGTAAGCCAAGCTTCTTACTTCTAGGAAAGACCCTTTAGCCACCACCACCTACACTTGGTGTAAAAATATGAAGAAGAATGGTGTTAGTACAATAATGCACTAAGTATGACATCCATGCAAAACATGCTTTTAAAAGGGACATTTAACTGGGACCATGCATCATGCCTTTTTAGAGAAACTTCAATAACATTTAGTACAATGGGCACAATATAGACCACATACATCATCATACACATAGAAACCATTCATAATAGCACATAGAGCCACTTATAACATTTTAGGCACATTCAATGCATACAACACATTAACATCCTCTTTATCGTAACTCCTTTCCTCAAGCAACCCTTAGGGAATACTTCGTGCAATGTATCACCTTAAGGTTACCAAGGATGAACTTACATATAGCTGAAATGACCCAAAAGGTTCTTAAAAATGTGCTTCGGAAGTTACCGAAAACTTGCTTAGCTATATCAAAAAAGTCCATTTCGTTTTTTGAAAATCCGACTTCATATTCTTGTTTAGGGGGTCAAATTGAGTGGGAAATGGGTCTAACCCAAATTTTAGAGCAACCGTATCAAAGTCCGAAATTTCCAAGTGAAGCCTTTTTCGAGGGTCATATCTCCTAGCACACAAATAATTGGGTGGCCTATAACATATCCATGGAAATCGCTTAAATTTAGCTACCTAACGCACTTCGTTTCACCTCATTCGGAGTTCGGACGAAGAAGTTATGCCCATTTTCGTAAAATCTGTCCGGCAGGAAATGCAATTTCCAGTGAGCGTTTTTACTGTTCACCC